>NC_092859.1:107843612-107873806 GCF_032062135.1 Pyxicephalus adspersus
AGGTATATTATGTGGAATTTTCATTATTGGACAGTTTTATATGATGTGTCTCCTTTTGTAAACTTCTCTGAAATGCGTCGGGCAATGAGACTTCCAACTGTTTTAAAACATTCTGCATTACAAGCCTTTTTTTGTAATGTTACATTTGAATTCTTTTTTTCTGTTGATAAATACTTAGTAAAACTATAATTTTATACTATACAGTACCCTTCTTTTTTCAAACACATTCTAAATCTTTCTTTCCTACTCATATATATATATATATATATATATATATATATACACATATACATTTAAAACTAGACTTACACTGGTGCACACTATGCAACTTTTTTATATTAGTTATAAAATTTAAATACCTAGTTATTACAGCTACAAGTTATGTGGATTTTTGTGAAACCCTCTATCTGCCAAAGAATACAAAATCTAAGAACACAGTATGAAATTTTGCACAATGTTAGGGAGGAAGAAAGCATAATAACTCCCTGAATTTAGCTGTCAACAGCTTAGCAAGCAAACTAATAAAGAAGGGTTTCAGTCCGCTGTCAGGGGTCACTGAATACCTATGTTTGTTAATACCAAGCTGACCCTCAAAACATTTGTTAAAATGCATAAGGAAGACAAAATTGCATGAAGACAAGCTCAAAAAAGATATAAGTCAGAAAATTCTACACGCAATTATATTTCAAGAACTAAAGTGGATGTTACACTGACCAGCCACTGGTCATTGTTTAATCTAATAAAAGTTTTGAATTGGCCCATTCTCTGCTAAGAGAAAAGGTTGCAACCTCAGGCCGTTCCTGTTCAGTGCTACCATTGAACATTAATCCTCTATAACCTTCCATTGATTTATTTGGCCCATGGATAAACAGTTTAGAAGGCCTCTAGCCACATACATATTCACAGATACTAAATGTCTTTTTGAACAGATTTTATTTATTTTTTCCTTAAAATCCATAGCTCATCACAAACTCATATATGTAAGATAACTTGGAGAAAAACAAAAACGTTGGTAGTGCTGGCTAAAAATACTGCACTTCTAAGTGGCACCAATGGTTAGCCCACCTCTTCTAGTCTCATGAATATAAGATGGTAATATGTCCTAACCACTTATTAAGCATATTTTTTAAGGTGGGTGAGGACCAGTGGGTTAGGGTCTCTCACAGGTCTTCACGGTGTGTGTCACCATCACCAAATATCTGTTTAGGGAAAAATTCCTGGGAGAGACCGAGACTGTAATATGGGTGGGGGCAGAAATTTGAGAAAACCCAAAATCTCCTATTAATGTGACCCTTTGATTCCAGCATACAAATCAACTTCCAGGTGCAAAGCAAATTTGATATTTTTTTTGTTTTTGGCAGAGCTGGTCTTCAATGAATTGTTAAGATAGAGACTGAGCTTAGTTTATATGTCTTAATTGTGTTTGCTGCAGTTTCTCCATCAACAATATCACTATATTTAAGTCATTTTATAAATGGCAATGTACATGGTAGAACACCTAGACATTACATTTATAGCTTTCTAAATAATGATGGCTGAGAAAAAGTACTAAATAACCAAAGTTTTAAACATAAAACCACAAAACTGTATAAATCAAGCTGTAGATAAGCAGCAGAAATTACAATTTACTTTAATGCTACAGGAAGCCATGGGTACGTAAACACAGCGGAGCAGAACTTATTGTAATGCAGTTTTATTCTGAGCTAGACAAATTCAGACATATTGGCCCTGATTTACTAAAGCTCTCCAAGGCTGGAGAGAATACACTTTCCTCAGTGAAGCTGAATAATCTAAAAAACCTGGAATGGATTTCCTAAAATCATTTGCTGTTTGCTAGCAAATGTTTTGAATCCTGGACCAGATCCACGCCAGATTTGCTGGATCACCCAGCTTCACTGATCAAAGTGTATTCTCTCCAGCCTTAAAGAACTTTAATAAATCAGGGCCAATATGTGCAAGCTGCATCCCCACATACTGCATGCTTATAATTTCATATCACATCATAGAGCAATATAGAGCAATAACATCAGCTGCAAACAAAACAAAGATATAAGGTTCTATAGAGCATACAAAACAATCCCTACAAGAGAAATAAAACACCATGCCCAGAGCATAGTTTACAGCACCCGTTATTATTATATTGATCTTGAAGTAAGTGATCAATTAACAGTTGATGACAGAGCAGCAATTGCTTTGTAGACAAAAGAGGGCTAGGGTATGTCTGCAGGCAATGAACTGAACAAGACTTTTTTCAAACTGTATAGTCAAAGTGATCAATTAGCAGTTTTTTTCCCCTCAAGACAAGAACTTTTGATCAATTGTTTTTGTAGCTGTCATTTTATTGTCTTTTGAAACCTGTTTCTCCACCGAGAAATTCAGAGTCTTTGTCATTTTGTGTAAGCTGCAAAAACTAAGTTCCTGATATCTGCTACTGACAGTCGACCTGTGTACTAGGGTGAGTATTTTTGTCTTCTGTTCGGCCTCTAAAGTGTACCCAAGTTCTGTCTCCCAAGCTTGGAGGTATATAGGCATAAAATTGTCAGGGGTGGCAATCAATTCAGAGTATAGAACTGAAAGAGAATGTCTGGTGGAGCCACATCCTGCACGTAACCTTTCAGACAGCATTTTCACCCTGCTGTTTTTACATTCTGCAGAGAGGGATTTAAGAAGTTGCTGTGCCCTTCAAAAATCCAATTTGTAGCTCCCGTCATTGGCCATCAACATCTCCAGTGTCACCCACTGACCCCGATGAACAAAATGCCCGTCCACTGTATCCCCCGCTCTCGTAACTCAATAAACTTCCTATCCTCCAAGCCCAGTGAAAATGAAGGATCAGCCAAAATCGGTAACAGGGGTGAGGGCCATGAAGACATATTCAATCTAAACAAAGGCTTCTGACCAGTCTTCCATGTGGCATAAATTAAAGGGTGAAATCTCAAGACTGAGGGTCAACTTTGGTAGCCATGGGATCAGGCATAGATTATGGGCATAGAAGTAAAGGCTTCTTCCACACCTGCCCACTGTTTTTGTTCAGCGTGACGGAACCAGTCTATGATCCGGACCAAATAAGCCGCCATATAGTATATTGACAGATTAGGGACTCCCAGCCCCCCTATTCCCTTGGTTCTGAACAACAGGCTTCTACTGAGACAGTGACGCTTTTTGCCCCATTTAAAACGAAAAATGTTGGAGTGCAGGGATCTAAAAGATGAGGTAGGTATAGAGATTGGTAACACTTGGAAAAAGTACAGAATTCTCGGTAGGATTTTCATTTTATTGATCTGTATACAGCTAAGCAAGGAAATGGTCAAAGAGGACCACTTTTCAAGATCATTAGTGATGGTGGCAAGAAAAGGAGCAAAATTAAATTGGAAAAGTTGTGATAAATCTGCTGGAAGCATTGTCCCTAGGTATTTAATCGGTTTTTTTTCCTATTTAAAGGAAAATTAGGGTAAAGGCTGGTCACAGAAAGCCCGAGGCAAAGAGACGTTGAGGGCCGCACGCTTGAAATAATTACTTTTAAAATTAGATACAGCCCCGTATTCTTGAATCGTCTTAACGAGGATTGGGAGAGAGGTTACTGGATTAGTGATTACAAATAACAGATTGTCGCATCCAAGCTGCTACCTTTTGCTCACAACCTTCCAGGAACAAGCCCTGTATATCTGAGTTTTTGTGCATTCTGCCAAGAGCAATGGTTTCAAGGACAGGATAAAAATAGGGGGGGACAGGGGGCAGCCCTGTCTGGTGCCGTTGGTAGTGTTAAAGGGAGTCCACACTTCACCATTCACTCTCACTGACGCAGACAATGAAGAGTATATGGCCTTGATCCATGCTATCATGTTTTCCCCCACTCCCATAAATTGAAGTGTGGTCAACATGAAGTCCCAATCCACCCTGTCAAAGGCTTTTTCTGCGTCAGTAGAGAAAATCGAAGGTTTACCCAATGATATAGCTGTATGAATCCAATTAATAGCCCAGGTGGTATTACCTCGGGCCTCCCTAGAGGGCATGAATCTCACCTGATCAAAATGCACCAGAATATTAATATGTCTTTGAAATCTATTGGCTAAAATCTTGGTGAACAATTTCAAATCCTGATTTAAAAGTGAGATTGGCTTATAGCTACCACACAAGTGTATCTTGTGGGAACATCCCATCCACAGTTAGGGAGCTAAAGGTGGTTACAAAATGGGGCCCCAGATTAGTTTTAAAAACTTTTTATAACAAGGCAATGAGAAGCCATCTGGGCCCAAAGTCCTTCCAGTTTTAGTTTTTTTTTTAGCCCCCTGGAACTCCGTTGCCATGATCGGAGCCTCTAGATCCAGCAAACAGCGTCAGACAGTCTAGGTAAGTTTAGCCCCTCTAAATAGCATTGGATTAGTTCCAGGTTACTACCTCGTGTGTCCGCCGATATTTGGGATTGGCACAGGTTATACAAAGATGCATAGTAATCTCTAAATGAAGCAGCAATCTCCTTTACCTGATATATCTTTTTCCCCGAATTGCTGGATAAGAAAGGTACATGTGTGCGGGCACGCAGCCCACTTAAGGCCCTAGCCAGAAGCCTCCCGCATTTGTCCCCATATACATAGTATGACCTACTACACTTAATAAACGCTGCTTTAGCCTTGCCCAGGCACAAGGATGCTGGTTTTTGACATAGAAAAGTTAGCTCTGCAACTACTTCTTTATTTAACTTACGCTTTTGGACAACCTCAAGTTCCTGTAATTGTTTAAGAGTGGAAGATATCTCCACCTATTTTTCTCTCTTGACCCTAGAACTATGTTTTTTCAGTAACCCTCTCATCACAGTTTTATGCGCCTCCCAAACCACAGTTGGAGACTAGATTTCTCTCACAAAAGGCTTTTACTTCAGAGGACAGTTCAGCAATTACCACCGGGTCAGCGAGAAGGGCCTCATTAAGCTTCCAGTGCCAGGATTTAGGGGAAACGTAAGTCAAGGTCAAAGTGAGCAAGACTGGAGCATGGTCTGAAAAAGCCATATTGCCTATACTGCAGTCCAGTATCTGCCCCAAATCTGTGTGTTTAAGCCACAAATGGTCTATTCTAGAATACATCCAGTGCAGGTGGGAGTAGAATGTATAATCCCCCCCCAGTAGGATTCAAAATTTGCCAAACATCCAATAATTGGTGTTGGTGCAAACAATGTTTCAATTGTTCAGTGGATCGGGCACGAAAGGATAGGGCAGCACCGAATGTATCCGTATCGGGCTCTGGAGCAAAGTAAAAATCCACCCCCACAAACCAAAATACCTTGGTTTTTGGTTCCTAGGACAAGAAACTGCAAAAAAAGAAAAAGTGAAGCAACCAGTAGGGGATTCAGGCTGGGCCATCTTGATGTGCAGAAACGTGACGACGTTGAGAATTCCTAAGCTGTATACCACTGTGGAGCTTGCGATACCGTGGAGAGACAGGGCGACATTGGACATTCTGGGATGGAGACTTGAGGTAAGTTGAAGGTCGCAAACTATATTGGGAGGTCTGCTTCAGAACGGAAAATTCCTGTCTTCCCATCTTTATGCGCCATGAGTTGGAATGGGAAACCAAAATGAGATTTCCTGTTGCCTCAATGTGGAAAGAACTGGCTTCAGGGCAGAGTGTGGCGGGACAAATCCTGTAGTTGTATCTTGAAAGGTAATGGGTTCTGGTTATGAGTCCCGCCGCTCTCATAATGAACTCTTTAACGGCAACAATATCACGAGGCCAGGATGGATGCTTTTAGGGCCGAATGCACGGTGTATGCGGTCCAGTTCCATTATAGAATCTGGAGCTGAATTGAGAATGGAATCGAAGATCGCAGTTGTGGATCGCAGTTGTGGGCAGCGTGGAGATCAGGAGGAGCAATATCTTCCAGAAGACCCCTCATCCAAATATTGTTGCATCTATTCCGGTTCTGAAGGTCGTCTTAGAGATATCCTTCCTAAGAGTGGCAATTTCTTCCTTAACGGTGTGCTCTAATTTGCCAGCATGAGATCCTTTTTAGTGAGAGGAGCAGGCATGTCTTCCTCACTGTCACTACATGATCTATGTCTCAGCCTGCGTGATTCAGATATAGAGTGCTGCCTCTGTTGTCCAGCTGCTATTGGGGGGTCCACACTATTGCTGCCCTTCCCCTCAAGCTCACCTGTAGCCCGGGACGAACTCTCACTGTATGTAGAGCTAGGATGCAGACCAGGAGGCATGCTGTGTGGAGAGCATGGTGAGGACGGCGCCATCTTGGAAGGAGGGGAACCCTCTGATACGTCCTCAAAACTGCTTGTTTGCCTGAAGAAAGTCACAGTTTCACAGGACCGGTGCATGCCCCCTTGCTTCCTATCGCCTCTCTGCCATCTGCGGCCCATGATACTGCCTGTACACAGGTTATGAAGTGCAGTAGTGAGACGCGGGACCGTCTCACTACATTATGATGGCCTATATTAAATTGACATACTCCAAAAGCTTTATCGCATATGATTAATCCTAGAGGCAATATATTTCACCCTGGTTCCAATTAGATCAATTTACTTATGTAAACATCAAACCATCAATCATCTCAAACAGCCTGTATTGGTAGTATGATTTAGTGTTTCTATTCACTGCCTTAGGTGATTTATTTAAAGAAATTGGTCCTTTTGCTCTTGAATTTATTGCAATTGTAAAACAAAGATTAGATTTGAATAGGAAACCCTTAAAGCAAGCTCTAATACATTAATAATAATAAAGTGGAACTCTGGGAAAATAGATAAATACACTTAAAACATATATGTTTATATATATATATTACCCTGACATTCTTGAGAAACATACACTTATGACAGTCAGGATTATCTGTCTGCCAACTTCTAATACACCATTACTAATTCTTAGGTCAGTTCATGCATTTTTTTAATAAACCTTCATTGAAATTTTCTTATCTAGCCATATACTTCTTTAGCATATACTTGGTTTTAAACTCTTGAGGCTTTATCACTTCATACTATTCTGTATCTACTGGTAAATATGATTTGGCTTCTTTTTTAAACAAAAGTTCTAAACATAAAAACAAAAAAACATTATTAGATTATTGTTACTAGCAGTTGGTAAGGACAGGGTACTAATAGATATAAATAATAGTATCCTAATATACCTGGGACCAAGCAGTCTGAACATCATTATTATTATTATTATTATTAGACAGTATTTATGAAGTGCCACCATAATACACAGTGCTGTACATTAAATAGGGGTTGCAAATGATAGACAGATACAAACAAGGGCACAGGAGGACGAGAGGGTCCTGCTGAAAGGACAATCTTTAAAGCAAGGATGTCCCCCAAAGAACATACAATTTTTTTTTTTCATTGTTTTTCAAGCTAGTCTTTATTGATCACAACGTCTACAACTTTAGAATTGAATAAGCCAATACACACCAGTGTAAACACAAATATTTACAGAAAACCCATATAGATCTACTATTGTTGACCTCCATCTATATATTCTAGCATTCTGGCTATCTCTGGTTTCATTACTTTCAAAGTCACTCACCTAGAACAAGTATTCAGCTTAGAAAGTAAGAGTAAAGCCAGAACTTCCTATCTACATGCTTGTTCCAGTTCAGTGCCTTAGAAAGTAGGAATGCCAGTAAGAACATTAACTATACCTTAAAAAAAGGTCAGCAATGCCTACCTACATTTTCTCACAATATATTTTACATTAACCTATATATGGTGCATGTGACTGTCTTATATTCCTCTTTAGAAAGTATTGCTGTTTAAATAAAACAAAAAGTTTGGGGAAAGATTGGCACCTTTTGCACAATGCCAGAAATGTGTTGAGATGAGCAGCCTTAACATAATGTAAAAGCCTTGTTACACGGGATGATTTTGCTGAAGTTTTATTCCATGTGGAAAAAGACAATACGCTAAAATACAGCAGGACAATCTGGAGGTTTCCGCTTTGTATTTGACAGAAATCGCAGGTACTGTAAAGTAATAACAGAGCACTATTTGTTGAAAGAGATTCAAAACACATGTGCAATAAATTTAGAGATTTTCTTTACTCTATCCCAAAGGAACTTTAATTTAGAGAGTGAAATGGTCTTATATTCTGCACACACATATATTTGTAGGTGGACACTAATTCCCTGTAAAGGAAATACCTAAAATATGTTTAATACACTCTGGAAACATCTGACAAGATTCTCCAACGAAAAAACACTCAACTTAACATCAACCAGAAATGACACCATGAAAATCCAGGCAACAGCAAAGGTTTTAGAAGAAAACATCAGCTCAGTAATCATGGATTACCGCAAACAAGGACGAAAATTATGAATGACATTTCCTCTGCACTATGTACAGCAGATCAATGTGTTACACACATCAGCACACATAGGCGAAGAAGCTAGTATAACAAATATTCAATTGTCCTTTAAATGATCCCTGATCAATGATGCATTACTTGTAAGCAGGCAAGAGGGAAACAATAAGAAAAAAAATCATATATAGTATGTGTAGTGATATGACAACAGGCTTTGTAAAACACTGTGTAATATGTATGTCAGTGCTATATAAATACTGGATAATAATAATAATGTGTAGAAATGTCTGCATTGGAAATTGTACATACATTGTGAATAATTGCCCTACATGTTATAGGGTTACAGATCTAGTACTTCATGCTACATAAAAGCTTACAAGAAGAGTCAGCCATGTATGTATAATCCAACTGCTCATAGAAAACAGGATTAGTAAGTGGGCACACAAATATAAAGTTCAGCTAAGCACAGAAGATTGAAGGTGGTAAACCGGTAAACTCAAGGCTGCTTTTATAGAAGCAAGATTGTCAAAAAATGGCTGAAATTCTGTGCGCATACAATTTTAACTGAAATCAGAAATTTATGATGAGCACTATAGAATTGATATCTGCAAGGATAAGGAAAAAAGAAAAACAACATCTGTTTGTCATATAGCAACAAGATTAATGCTGAGGTCTACTGTCATAGCAAAAATAAAATAAATATACACTGCAGTCAAGAAGCTTGCTTTGAAACTGACAGTGCCTACATGACAAGTGTTTCTAATTTTATCTCAGCATTCACTTGCTTCCAGTGTCTTCATCTTCATAATACATATATTTGGGGCACTTGATTTACATTTTGTGTGACACATGACTAGTTGTGGCTTCCACGAGGCTGCTCTTAAGAAAATAAGGTACCATCAGCTGGTAGCCCAGTGCCTGAGAATCACAAATAAACTTCTAATAAGAGCACCAGGCCCCTTTCCTGCTAGAAGACTTTTTAGTCTTTAAGTTTTAAAAAACCCTTTAATCCAGAGGTTGCTAGGAGTTCCTTAGGCAATGAGTAATTTTTGCCTCTCAGTTCAGGTACCACTGACACCAATCATCTTTTTGGTTATCTGCAAGGGTGACATTCTTTCTAATGACCAGCATGATAATTTACAGTGAGCTGTGGATATAGTAAATATAGCAGGTGTTCTTGACAAGAAAGTTATTTCAAGGGGTTCCCCAATATATAAAAGGTATAGAACACAAATAAAAACATTATATTTTTGCCATATTAAGTTCTGGCATATTAATCTCAATTTTATAAATATTAATTCACAAGACCACGTCCGTCACTTTTTTTTCTACTTACTTTTTTTTTTTTACTTTAACCCTGAAAAAAAACGAATACCAGTTCCCCTAAAGTGCATTGGCTGCTCTAAAATACTTTTTATCTGTGGAAAAAACAGGAGGATGAAAGCTTAACTGGAAGAACTCTGATTTTAGAACATTTACAGTGTTAATTTTTTCAGATTACTAATACTTTTTTCAGTAGTAATATAGTGGTACCTGTGCACAATTGTGACAAAGTATAAGCTGTGATCCCAGTGAAAATGTGCCTATAATCTAAAATTAGAATAGAATAGAAATTAGTGTGATACATGACAATGATTGAGCATGTGAGTAAACCAAATGATAAATCAGAAATTATTCTGTATATTAGAATAATCAGGTAGGTTTTTGACCTCAATCCTATTGAAATGCTGAGGGTGATCTAAAGAAGGTCATCTGAAAACTATACAGGAATGGTTGGAAGTACCTTATAGATGCTGTTCAGGTTTGATCAGCAGATATGGCAAGTACTAAAAAAGAGATGTAAGGTTTTCTTTCTATCAGTGACATATATGACAAACTATTTGGACAACGCCGATAAAAAAATGTCATGTTGTTAAATAATAAACTTATGGTTAAAATGACACTTTAGGAGCCATTGAGAGGGAACCTTATAAAAGTTTTAATTATGCACAAACTTTTTGTACATCTTTTATGAATAAAATACACAAATGCATGTTATGAATGTTTTTGTTGGGGCTACAACCTCAGAAATATTACATATAAAAAACTGATTATCAATAGTCCACTAAAAGGTCGAGCAAGTTGTTATCAAATGACTTCTCTGAATGGATAGCGTATGTGATGAAATCCAGTTGCCACAACAGTTTCTAGCTCTACTCTCAGGGGATCAGCTCTGGCTCACACACTCAGCAGCTGCAAACAATTACATACAGATGCCGTGAGAAACGGCACTTTCCACGCCCCTCTTTCTACAAACACAACATGAAGTCCTCCTGTGAATTCATACAGTATAGGGATACTCCAAGGCACAACATAATGGATTTCATTTTAATGTCTGCCTGGCAAGAAAAATATTTTTTGAGCTATTTTAATGCACTGGGCTACGCAAGGCTGTTAAGTCTAAAAGATTATTTATCTATAAAACAGAGGCCTGTGTTGTCTCAAAGCCATTGCAAAGTTGACAAGTTTGTAGGGGTTTATAATCCAACATGCGCAGAAGATTCAGCAGTTAGTTATGAATGCTGTTCAGCTTGTTTGGAGCTAAAAAGGTACAATAACATCAAGTGGAGACTCGCTCATGCCCAAATATAGAGACTGTATAAAAGTAAAGTGGAAATATCTCCCGGATAGGCTCTATTGGGACAACAGAGAGAGAAGACTGCATAACCTCAGCATGTAAAGTTTCAATTAGCAGTCTCACAGTTTGCACTGGAATGTGGACCTGCACTTGATCTTCCATCTGTTTCTTCACAATTAGATCACTAATACCTATACTATAAGGACTTATACATGCAGGGCCAGTTTTAGATAAATTGAGGCCCTGGGCAAGAATTAGGTTGGGGCTGAAATTTCTGTTTTGTTTTTTTAATTCACTGAACAATTAAACAAACTTAATGCAAAAATTCACATTTTTTATTATTTCGATTAGTAGAACATAAGAAAAACATAAGTGGCAGAAAGTTGGTGAAGGGACAGGTATACAGTGTATACAGGGAAAAGAAAAATGTAAAAGAACATTATGCCTTCTATTTTAAGTAACAATCCAGTAAATGTAAAGTGATTCCACAGTACAGAAGGGGGTGAGAATATTGAAAGGACAAAAAAGGAAGTAGAGTGTAATGCAAATAAAATAGCCCATCACTGTGTATTCTATCCACATATTTTCTCTTTAATATCTGAAAAAATTGAGTAGATTTTAATCAAGGAATCTCAAACTGTGGAAACAAAGGGTTCATTGTCTGTCACAATGCTTAGAGGCGGATATGTGTGCAATAGAAGTAAAAAAAAAAAATCACTTACATCAGTGGGTTTAAACAGGCACTAATGTCATTGGTTAGCAAGCATCCATGGGTTTCCTCAGCCTCAGTGGCCAGTGGGAGTAAAACAAGTTCCTGTGCCAATAGTCAGTGGGAGTATATAACCTGCACCATGTACACAATATGCACATTAAACACAAACACACACAACACTGCATTACACACTTAAACATGCCTGCACCATACATAAGATAACCATCACATCTACTCATTCAGTTCCACAATATTACTTACTTAAGAGGTAGTGGGTAGAACTTGGTGCTGGGTCTTGTTCTTCTGCTGTTTAAAAGTTCAGCTCTTCAAGTATAGGGGGCTTTGGGCGATACGGCAAAGGTTCTGGAGGCCCTGGGCAATTGCCAAACTAGCTCACTTCAAGTGAAATTAAGTCCTAAAGCATAGGATTACATTGTTGGCACACACTGGTCAAATGAAACATTTTTACCAACATGTAAACTTTTCAGGAAGTAATCATTGCAAATTTTAAAAGAAATGTTGCATGTATGGGATGGAGTGTAGTGATGATTGCAGAACACAGCTCTCTTAGGGCTAGGTACACATGAAAAGACTTTCATAGTGGATTCCAGATACGATCTGATAAAATGATTTGAGTTGAAGCAAATCTGAAGGAAACTCATTAGTTAACCAAGATCATTATTTTGGGTTCCATGAATAGATTGGCATTAGTAAATAATAATTGAAAGTACACAAGATGTCTTGTGCCTACAACTAATTCTTATTAGAATCAGTTTCTGAGATTTTGACTTATATTTATTGATGCCACTGGTGCTACTTCATTATTCATTCAATAAACATTCATCAAAAAAAGTGTGTCCACCTCTACCAAGATGGCGGAAATGGAAGGTAATCAGCTGCAGGAAGACACAGGCAATGCGGGTGAATAGTCATTTGCCCTCCCATGCAATGCACAATTTCCACAGCTCAGGTTATTTTTGAGTATACATCTGAAAAAAAAACCTGCCTGGTTGTAATGTCTTGTTGGTCTCCATACACCAAGCTCATGATGGCCAGCTAGCCTGAGACAGTTGTAAGCAGTTTTAAATAAATCACACTATTGAAATATATAGTGTGTCTGTGCTAAAAAAAACAGCAGTTCTGTACACCTGGGATTAAGAGTACATTTTATAGTCACCAGCCGATACCCTTAAAATAGGGACACTACAGTAAAACATAACCCACCATTCTCTGCAACAAAACCAACACAAATAAAGAAGTGAGGTGAAAAGTAAAGAAAGGAGTTTATTTTTTACACAAATTTCATTAAGTAATATCAAATACACACAAAATAATTGTGTTTTATCACAGAAACAATAGAGTGTTATTAACATTTGTTACTGAATAATATCAGAAGATAAAATAGGAGGTATCTCTATAAAACAGAAAACCATCCATGAGAGCTGGTTGGGTGATTGTGGTACTTGAAGAATATGTGGCTAGAACTGTAAAATAAATGTCTCTATAATGCGTTGTACTCTACACACTTTGAGGGATCAGTGGAAAAATGTTTTTGGCAAATCGTCATTAGTCTTTTCAAACCCTAAAGAGAGAAAAAAAAAACAGAAACAAATTGTAAGCTTACTAAAGGCAAGGGGATCAAAGACAAACAGAATTCTGGACATTTTTTTTCTTATGAGCAAAAAATTTCGCATTCTTACAGAAATATGGTGTAGAGAGTTATCATTCAGTTTGTTCAGTTCCTATATTTAAAAAGAATCATTTGAAGCAGATAAAGCAAAGTCTGGCAAAGGCTTATATATAAATGAATGTATACAGAGGCTCAAATAGAGAGAGTGATATGCGTAATATGATGGAGCTATATAAATACTGTGTAATAATAATAATAATACTACAATACAGCTCAAAGCAAAGCTATATTTTTCACTGTATATAAGGTTAGGGCAGGAAAGGTTCATGATTTTTAGGCAGGTTTAAAAGGAAAACCAATAGAAAATGCATACTTTTTTTTTTTACCATTTAGGGAGGATCATTTAAAGTATAATAGGGATAATAAAGTAAAACATGGCAGAAGGCTTGCATACAAAAATTGACTACAACTTTTCCGAATGCTCTGTCTTCTGTACAAACATCTATCATCACATGCACCACCCCTTGTTAAAGCACTGGAAGCCAAAAGCAATGCAGTGACTGAACACCACATTCAGAGTTGGGTGTGTGCAATGGAGAAGTGGTACTGTAGGTCTCCTACGTGTGTATCTGGTCCCGTCTACCTAATTAACCAACCTAAATGGTACAGAGGTCCTCTATGGATATTCTTGTACTCATAATCCTAGTGCATTAAGTTTTACCTGCTTTTAAGAAAGTGAGCATATTAATATAGATTAGGACTTCTTTAACATTTCTGTTATGTAGAAAGTGTAATGAAACTTTACATGGTGGTTCAAGCAGATAAACAGATGTTTGGGGCCCATGGAGAGGGGAAGGGGGAGAACAACAGAGTGGCACCCCACTGCAGTTTCTCCCCCTAACTGGCATTACAATGGGTCGTCGTCTGTGGATCCACCAGGATGATCATTCGGACGATGAGCACTGTACACACGCAAGATTCTCGTCCCATATCAGTACTGAGCCGATTATTGGAGAAGAACTATTGCACGTGTGTACGTAGCCAAAGATAGGCTTCCTTATCTACATTCCACCTAAACTACAGTTCCTAAGTGAATTGGGAGGGAGGTCAAGTAAACAGGAGAGTGGGCTTTAAAATGAGAGAGATGTAACTACTGGAATAGTGGGTCTGCATTAAAAGTGAGTGGATAAATATATATAGACAACCTGGTAGAAAACACAACGTACAGGATTTACTTAAAGTAAATCAAGTCCTACTTGTACAACAATCTAAACAAGACTCAGTAAAAAAAGTCAAACCTTTCCTTACCTGACTAAATCATTCCTTCTTTTATTTCACAATACCCCTCCTAGATGCTACAGCTGTGAGTAGCAGGGTTTTAAAAATAAAGGAAGCCAGAAAGAATCTGGCAGGACAAGGTGTGGTCAGGTGTGGGTTTATCAAGGTACAGCCTTGTGAATCAGCAATGACCCCTGAAACCTCTCACCACACTATAGTACAAGAAGAAACAGCATACACAAGAATAGCAATTCCTCTGAATCAAAAAGTAATGCAGCACCATTGCTACACAAGAAAATGCATTACATAGACCTGATTGTCAGGTTCAACAAGCAATAATGGGGATTGGAGGGGGACTAAAGGGAGGGATAAATCTGCAGCACACAATTCTCAAAATGACGAGGCCTTAGTTATATTTTAATACCATATTTGAAAAAGAATACCATTCAGATTTCAGTCCAATCAAACTAATGAAAGATGATTCCTGAATATTTGATACAGACATCTCAGCCAGCATCATTAAACTACACATGTAAGTACTGTATTACTGTTACTAGCTAATAGAAGAATACAAGTGTATGGGAAGAGAATAACTTTACCACCGGAGACTTTTTGCTTCGGTTACAGCTATAAAATCTAATGATTCCTGTTCCTGAAGCATTTAATGTCTCAACAATTAAAGTAGGTTTACGCCAGTGGAATTTTTTATTAGCACTTTTGATATGTGCTTGTTTTGGCATGATATCTTTGCACAGGCTTGAAGTTTTATATTAAACAGTAAAAGCCATGGTGGTTCCAAGGATAAAGAAAAGCATTTAATTTAGTCTTTTTGATGTGTTACAGAATAAAAGAGCCAAACATAGTTATTAAGAAATGACTTCATACTATACAGGAATATGCTTGATCACAAATCTTTATAATTTATATAGCTACATTCCCAGGATATCACAAAAAGGCTTATAATGTTGGATTAAGCATGGCTTATAAACCAAATTAATACATAAATGGCTCCCACAGATGTATATCCTTAATGATTAATACATTCTTTTTTATCCATTAGTGTGCTAAACTGTAGCTAGAAGTTTTATTTTTTTTAGCCCCTAACTGCATGTTTTGAAACTTCAATGAACAATATATGTATGACTGGCAAGTAGTAACTATTAGTGAGGTCTGTAAAATGACTGCCATACAAATTAATATTTTGATAAACTGAATGTTTCAAGTTAAAGTATACACACAGAGTAATCATATTCTAGCATTCAGTTTAGGAGTCACAGCAAACAAATATATTAACCATTCCTAATAGGTGAATAGGTCCCAAGCATGCGACTCTCTATTGCCTACATATAGGACAGAAGGTCACTAAAACTTGTCACATATATTTTGCATGTAATGAGTGGTAATTGAAAAATGTTATCTTGAACAAGGTTCAGATAAACACAGCAAGCAATTATATACCCAATATGTCTTGCACTTTAATAAAGCAATACAGAGTATATCCATACCCTTACTAGAAAAGGTTAAACAAGTCTCCTTTACGTTTCCATATGAGTGAAAATAAATTTGGATGCCTTAAAAGGTAATTACATTTTTTTAAGACAGATTTTTACCTGAATGTATTTCCTTTGTGTTTCATCGTTCAAAACATGGGCTACATGTTTGGAGAAAATCTTTTCACGTCCGGTACGAGCGTGGATACCAACCATAGTTACACCAATAGGCCAGGGAGCATTACCAATAGCCATCTGAAGATAGGCATCATTTGCCTGTTGGTAAAAAAGGAACATGAAAATGTCAGATTGCTCAACACTTAAATAAGTAAAGCAAGGTTGAAAAAAAAAATTGCCATACACTGGCTCTACACATCTGCTAAGAACTTGACTGAATGCCAAATATCAGCGTACCTCAGTTGTGAGCCTTCCCATGAAACCTATTTTTGGCATTCCCCCCATACAGTTACTACACAGTCTTGTTCATTGTTACTTTTGTGGTTTCAGTTTGGCACAAAGGCCAAGTTTAGGTCGATAAAGTGACACAAAAGAGAATTGAGTTTAAAGTTTTCAAAACACTGATGTGTAAATATAGTTTTCTATTACTCCGAAACTGCTAAACCCCTGTCAACACAAAGAGCTGTATTAATTGTAACCAACAAACCCCTATGATTTAGAGTGCATTGGCTCTGCAGATATATACAGTTATTTTAGTTTATCAGTTACATTGTATTAAAAATAGATTATCCCAGCCTGAAAGAAGCAATATCAAAAGTCTATAGATGGCACCTAATCAATGGTCTATTATACTGCAGTGAATCAGTACACCAATAAATGTTTCTTCACAGTCTGATCTATCATGTCACAACATAGGTTGTCACATTACTACACTGCTGGTGTTGCACTGCTGTTTACTCACATAGACAAAGAAGTCAGGCCCCATACCTTTACGTATTCTCTTTGCAACATGAATTTTATGATATCCGTTATTGATTCTTTAATGTCTGCAGGGAGGTTCTGTATTAAAAGGAAATATAAGACATGTTAATCTACATACAGTTAAACAGAAATATTCAACATTTTCAGCTCATTGAGGGGTTGTTAGAATAAAGTCTGCTACCAAATAATCAGGTCTGTTTGTCATCTGAATTCTGCCCACTTGTTCTATACTGGAAGAAGGCAATAGTTCAGAATGTAAGTTTTCAGTTGCCTTTCAGTCAGGACTGTTATGTTACTTTTTTTTTCTTAGCCTTGTTTTAGAATATTTGTTTTTGAGGCAAGGAGAAAAAGTTGTTACATTGCTTACAGAAATGGTTTTACTAATATACTTTTTAAAGCAGGAAAAGGAACACTTGCGAGGAGTGCTATGCCTGGATAAGCTAAAGGGGTGCCTGGGTGGAATAAGAAGATGGTATACCTCAGTAAATAGACTGATGTGATAAGTATTGCATAAATACATAAAAAGATATTTTAAACCCAAGATATGAAACCCTGTCTTTCTTTTGTCTTCACATCCTGTCCTAAGGATACAATAGAACATAAAAAAATCTGTAAATAATAAATTTCCATCCTAGCTGTTACTAAGGTTGCTGTTGAAATCTAAAATCAGCGATATCAGTGATGAACACTAAACACTGACACTAATGTCTTTCAATACCTTTCTAATAATATAGTGATACAGCTAAAACATTAACAGTTTATGACACAATAAACATCATATTTGAGTTAAAGGAGCAGGTAGGTTGTGAGCACTGTAGAAAGTTGCTGAGACATCAGACACATGCTTCTACCCGCACAAAAAATGTTTCTCTGATAAAATACCTGCTAGCTGCCAAAAACAACTTTCCTGTGGAAATCACCTTCAAATTGCTCATTACCTTTCACTAAGCATTATAGATTATCTTTTAAGAATACCATTCCTGTGGCTTTGGGATGGTACATCCTCAAACTGAAAACAAAAAGACTATCATTTAGCTACACTTAACCCTTCAGATGCTGAATAACTCCAAAACATACCATCTATGCCGTGAAGATACACAACCCCTGCAATCCTGGTGACTTTCTGTGATCTTTAAGCTTTATTCCAAACTAGTTGGGCTGTGTTTAAAATCAATACTTGGGAATCCTTAGGGATGAAAACTCAGTTGTGGTGACATTCCATAATGATTAAGGATTTCATTACCAGAACATCTGTACTATAACCAGGTAACACATAAAAAGGTCTGTCAAATAAACAAATCTGTCAATCTGTGCTGGTCTGCCTTCTGATTAGAATAAAGGAGCTCTGTTTAGAACAATAAAGAGGTGGCCACCGCAGACTACCATCTGACAATGCTTGGAAGTCTGTGGTCTCAATATTTTTCTAATTCAATGACCTAGAACAAGCAAGTGCAAGTCATTGTTGAGGAAGAAATCCTAATCTGCACACTTGCCCAAGGTAATGTATTGAAGCACTTCAGTTCCATTAAATCTGTTTGCCAACCACAAAACCAGCGTTTTAGGGAAGGAAGAACTAAAGGTAGATTTTGGTAAAAATTAGCCACCAGTAAGCTTCTATTGCAGAAAAAAATGAAGTGATAGCCAGGCGTAAGTATCTCCAGTGCCCATTTCTGGATGACCAAAAGCTCAGAACCCAAAACAGGACTAGGATGTCAGAAGAAGAGAGGATGGAACAATGAGAAGAGTGGACATCACATCCTAGATTCCACAAGCTTGTGGTTCTGCTGTAAAGGTCTTTTGCCTTCTCTGCATGCAAGACACTTCATATAACATTTTTAGTTTTAGAAGTTCTAGCCAAAAAACTAGAAGACCTGCAGAGCTTATCCTGTTTGCCAAGATACACTAGGTATAAATGCACAGTGGATTTAATAACCTGTACATTATTTTTTATTTTTTTTAAATGAGGCAAAGGGAAAAAATAATTTGGTTTGTTTGAAATGATAGTAATTAATAGGAAACCGTTAATGGCCAGAGCTATTCCAAGATTTAATAATTCATTTAGGCATTCCTCACCTTTTTGCGCAATTTTCTAAAAAGTGGTTTTAGGTATGATTCCGTTTGCTTCTGCGTGGCACTTGCCAGTTTACCATGCACGCTGCGTTTCACATAGTCTTCTCTTGCGTTTAACTCCTTTGCCCAGACACCTAGAAGGAACTAAACAAGGATTTTGGTTACTCCACGTCGCCATCTAGAGGTCAATTCAACACATGCAATTATAATTCCACAATGAAAAATTTAGGAAGATTCTTAATACTGCATAAAAACGTTTAAGAAGTGTTTTAAGGAAATATAAAAAGTTGGGACAAGTAGGTACTACTAAACCCAATTTATTAAATTAATATGCGTAAAGAAAACAAGCATGTGCAGGGTTGACGCAAAATTGTACACATACTTGGGTTTTCTTAGTTCAGTAAATCAGATTCTATGGGCCTGCTTTATCAAAGTCCCCTTAGACAGGAGAAGATAGACTTTCATGGGAGAGTCTGGGTGATCCAGCAAACCTGAATGGATTTCTTAAAAATCATTTGCTATTACTAGATCCATTCTGTGTCTCTATCCAATCTATCTTCTCTAATCCTGGAGAGCTTTAATAAATCTGGTGTGTGTAAACATATAATCATGGAGGGTGGAAATTGGGGGATTAAGGTATCTGAAGTATAGTTCCCATTTTTTAAGGGAAAGCCATCCACTTGCAGCTTTAAAAGTAGATGGATTTTCTATAAGGATATATGGGTATTGGAGGATTATAATACATAAAAGTATAGTTATTTTTTACATCCAATTTTTTAGTATTTAAAAACAAATCATACATGCATCACTTCAATTGATCGTAATAAGAATTGCACTACCATTATGTTTTGAAACATCGGTGACACATGCTCAATTTAAGCATGAGACCCGACTAAACATGCCAAGCTAAACAAGGGCTAGCCAGGCCCGCTGTCACTTAATAACATAAAGATGGAGGAGAAAGAAGGCACTTATTTTTCCTGGCAAATAGCATATGCCAATGAACAGTACTAAAGTCTGTGAACGCTTATTACAGCTGCAAAGTGTGGGCTCTCCTACATACACCTGTCCAAATTTAAGTTGTAAATCTCCATCACCATTCCAATGAATAAACCATCCATAAAAAAGTCAATCACACAAGATCAGACAGACCGCCACTAGCCTTTTTTACCTTTAGGACTTTATTAATGATATCCATATCTTTGTTGTCATCTCCTTGTCCAAGACACTCTCCCAAAGCCTAAAATCAAAAAGACAACAATCAGTACAAATCAAAGCAGTAAACCAAAATGCTAAACTGCTGTTTTGGCCAAGGTAGAAGATCGGGTTTTCTATAGTAAAGCAGCTACGTACTAAAAGAGTTAAACAGCAAAATTAGTTCCAGCTGATACACAGACTGCTTCCCATCACATAATGCAGTTAAAGCACTATTCATTTCAAACACCTGTTGTAGCCATTCTGGACGTCATTCAAATCCCACTTTCCAGATGTTTGTATAAAATATGTGCCGTTCTTCGCTGTGAGAAGCCTGACGCCTCCTGGAAGGGTTTAAACCTTTCACTCAGAGCAGAATGTCTACAGAGGTATGGTAAAATAAAAAGGATACCCTTGTGGGTTTAAATGTCTTTTTTTTTTTTTTTTTGCAGTAAAATGAGGACAAAAAAAGGGGAAGGCCTAGAGCAATAGCGTTCAATCTTAAACTTACAGGCAAGAGAGGACAACTCTCAACACATATAGTATATATTACTGAAAGTGTAAGTGAAAGTGTTCTGGCTCTACATATATTTTGTTTGTTGCTGGATAAACTAAAGCAATAAACAAGCATACTTACGAAGTGTTCCTCATTACAGGTATGTTTCAAAACAAGGTGGAGTTTTTACAATGTTAGCTCCAAAAATATGTAAAGAACAACTTTTTAGTTTTTGATGAAATTAGAAAAAATATCTGTCTGATTATTGTCCCTGCCATCAAAATGCACTCTCTATTAGTTCTATTTAACCGTGTCCAATACATGAAAATTCATACATTTTTGAGTTGTCACACGACCAGGAGGTAAGGAGAAACTTTCCAAATGGTATAAATCTCCTGGAGACAACTGTCTAAAAAGAAATATCTCTTTGCTTTGGAGAGATCACTTTTTATCTTTTTTTTAAATCCTACTGAATGTGGAGGAAAATATCCCTGGTGGTGAGCAGACAAGAAAAAAAAAATACTGATTTTGGACTTATCTTATATTCCTTTAAAAAAAATATTAGTTTAGGCTTATGGTCCTTTTTTTGTTCTTAAAAGAAAACCAACAAACAAAAAGAATAGGTACAACAAGCAAAAGAATCAACCAACAGTGTTTGGGTGGTGTGGTACAGAAGAAGTAACAGAGTATTAACGGAAGTGAATAAAGATTCACGCAACTTGAATAAAGATTTCTGTAAGACAACATGCTACATAGCTTAATGTTGCCAAGTGCATTACTTAAAGATGGAATTCTGTAAGGAAATTGGATAGTTGTCTTGTTAATTTATATATGGGCACATGCCAACATATTAATAACATTAAAATTGCAGAGCAAAAACCTTTAGGAATCAATTGGCTCTGAGATTGTATGGTCAGCATCAGCTGAGGAATGGGGGGGAGGGGGACGACGACCAAGAATGGAATTGTCAACCAGCCATCCCAAACCTTTTCAAATCTGCAAGAACTATCTCTGCATATGTAAATAAAATTCTGGAAGTGTGATGCACTGGTCACTTTATCAATCTACTGACATTGTATCAGGGGTTTAGAGGACAACCTGTGCTGTACTCATGTCTTTCATGCCAAATATAAGGATCTGGTTACTGCCAACTCAAAACAGGGGTTGTCTAAAGAGAGTTCCAGGACTGCCAAGATCACCAATTTTGGTTCAGGAAGCACTGTAGATGAAATATATACACAACATGCCAATACAAGACTTTGCACATTTCTAGAACGTGTGGATATGGTCCCCCTGCTCAGAAGTGTATCTGAGACACAGTAATGAATCTTTACATAAAATATTTGTGAAAGTCCTAAAGTGGGTGAGCTAAAAACCAATAAATAGAAGCAAAAAACTGAAATAATACAATGCAAAATTTGTTTTTCTTATCCTTTTGTTCACTATTTACAACTTTTTAAAGACTCTTATAATAACTTTTTTCTTATGTATTAAGTGAAATCTTGAACATGCCTAATGCTATTACATAAAGTTATTACATCAATTTCCTCAAAGTCCCTAAAATATATAAAAGAAACACTCTTGGGCTACAATTTCCCAGTACAGAAGTTACTCAACATCTAGAACAGCAACAAAGCTGTGAACAGCAAAGTATATTTATGAAACATAGCAAGAAAAGTCTCCATGTTCTGTTCCAATAATTGAGTGAGAAACTTTGTTAAAGATAATATGTCCTAATATGACTGCTGGCAGACAGTTTCCCCAGCAGGGCTTTATTTCATCTCTGTGTAGTCATCCATAAAGCGCTGCAGGGAGTGCCTTGTGGAAGAAAAGAGAGTAATATGGATCTTTACTGATGTGCTGGTTCTTGGAACAGGTTACTTCTCATAAACTGTAAACATCTGTTTCTACTAAAACAATGGGAAGATATATAAAGGGTGATTGTCACCCAAGGAAATCTTGTAGGTATACCAATCATGTAAAGGTGTATACAGATACCTCAATATGGTGTCCTGGGTTTACCGGCATATATTTAAATGAATTGAGGAATATCAGTAACACAGCACTGAATAAATATTATAGACAGGAAACCAACATATGTTAAAAAAAAAAAAAAAATAGGCAGTTCCAAAATTTTTTTTCTTTAAAAAGAGACCTACATAGCAGCTAGGGAGAAGCAAGCATTTGTTAGCTAACCATTGCTAAGCTAAGAGTTGACTCGGGGAAAATAGGGCGCAGCAGAACCTTTAAAGTGGATTTTAGGCTCAAGTTTTACAAAATGCTGCAAAGAAGTTTTGTTGTTGCTTTAAGGACAGGAAAGATTAAGTATATTTTAATGAAGATCGTTCTACCTGCCTCCCTTTTAAAAGTTTACAGTGAGCCACACTGAAAATACTGAAACCCCCTGGCTTCGGAGGGCAGCCCAGACTTTAAAGAACAAGAGGTATATTTCAGCAGGTTAGTGTGTGCCATAACGTGAAAATATATGGCAAAACCGTTTTGGGGCCCAAACAGTTTTTTTGTTTACTTTAAATAACTAAAAGACAAATGTGATTGTATTTTTTAACAAAAGAAAAATTCAGTGTTTAGTAGCTTTGAGCACTGTTGTCTATTATGTATTATTACACACCACTGCTCTTTGCACTTGTTTGGTGCATATAAAGCCCAATATCAAGGATTTGTTAGGAATATTAGGCAGCACGGCTCCCCTCTGATTATACCTTTCAAGTCTTGCGTAATCTTTATGTCTGCACTTATATTGCTTTGGCTCTAACTATAAAGAAGGGGATAAATAATATAAATATCAGTATAATGTAAATGTGTTGACAGAAATGCAGAGTATAATACACACCTCCAGCTCCTCAATTGTGGTATTTTCCTCATGAACTTTCAGGTCATTCTGTGTATCTTCTTCTGTTTGTTCCTGACCGGCAACAATCTCATTGAGATACTGCTGGTCGATCTTATCCAGAGCAGCTTTCAAGTCATTTCGTAAGCCCTAGAAGACAAAAATCAAACAAGAGAATCATTTTAGGCATTACTCAGAAACAAACAAGGAATTTAGTGCTGAATGTTAGGGTGTTAAATACTTTGAAATGTCATATTTGGGAAACAAAGAGTACAGAGTGTCAGTGTGCACACTGCATTCCCACAAATAAAAGATCCACAGTCTAATATTTATAATTTTTTAGTGATCCTCCTTTTAGATTTGATTAGAGAATGCATTCACTATGGCATGGCATTGATATACTTATGCAATGTCACATTATTTATTTCATCCAGAATTTCATTCATTTTCCACCAAGATCTTGTAGTGATGATGGGAGAGTCAGATCGCTGCATAAAGTCTTCCTCAGCACATCCCAAGAATTCCTATAGGGGTTAAGGTCTGTGGCAATCAAATCAATGTGTTAAAATGAACAAATCTTGACGAATGTTGAGTCATCGTGGAATATGCCTGTGCCAACAGGGAAGAAAAAAATCCACTGATGGAAAAACCCGGTCATTCAGTGTATTCAGGTAGTCAGCTAAGCTCATTTTTGGGCACATAACTTTGCTGAATCTAGACCTGACCAACAAAAGTAACCCTAGAAAATAACACTGCCTCCACAGTCTTGGGGACTTTTTCTGGCCTAGTAGTGGTGTACATTTAACAAGCATAATAGAGCAACATGGTCTTATAGGATACAGGCAATTAGGGCTTAAAACAGGCTATTGATTGTGTTTCCAATAGAACTACAGAAAATGTTATATAATGAAAAGAAAAAAAAAAAAAAAAAGGTTATGAAACATTATATAAGAATTTTATACCACAATAACAAAAATACCTTGTTAACTTCTGGAGCAAGAATCTCTATCTTCCTCAAGCGCTGGAAGCTATCATAATCAGTTTCCCCAAAAAGTCGGATTGGTTCACCTCTTTCTCTTAGTCTTCGTATCACCTAGAAATAAGAAAACATAATATTTTATTTACAAAGTGACTGGGCTCAATAAATACTATAAACTACTGAGCATACCTAGACATACATAGGAAAACGAATGCAGAGCACAGAACTTTTAACCTATTGAAAAAAAAAATTTATCGAAATTGACAAAATAGAGTAGTGCTACAAAAGAAAAATGTGAGAAAATTAATTTTCTATTCAAAGTATTTCAAGACACAGACCACTATGCAAAAATGGTGAAGTATAAATTTGACAAAACCTCAAAATTTGACTGATTATTTTTAAAAAAGGATTTACAGTCTTTATTTCTTACTAAAACAAGTGGATCAAGACAATTACAACCTATATCCTGAATTTCCAGAAGAAATATATCTGAATAAAGAAAAGCTAAATGGTACTTCATAGGTAATTTTTTAAAGTGAAGTTACTATCTAAAAGCAAACACAGGGAAATGCTTGTACTTTCGCTATTAATCAAAACCCCTTTGACTAATCTATCTTAGGGTCCACTAATGTCATTAGGCAAAGAGGTGTTGACCTATGCAAAGTCTGGAAAGCGTCAATGAAGTGAAGGGCTTATGGGAGCCATTTCAGGCTAAAAAAAGGTATTATCAGGTACATTCTGGTGTTTGCTATGAAGCAGCCAAGGGCAAGTTCACTTGATGACTCATTCACACATATATGCAAAAACCTGTTCCGCCACCACTTCCTGTAGCTTTTCATTTTCATAGTTTGTAAGTCACTACAGAAAGTACAAGCTGATGAAAGGAACCACACTGACCAGCACGGGGAGCAGTTATGTGACAGCAAGCAGGGAAGCAGAAGGTGCTTGAAAGGCTGCCAGAAAGGTAGTCGTATGCAGGTGTCTTTTTGCAGGTTTTACAACTTACCCTTTGCTGACTGGTCAATTTAAACTGCTAACTGATCATTAAGCTATTCAGTAATTTAAAACAAGAGTTAGAAAAGCATAAGAACTAAAGTTCCACTTTTAACATTTGGCATCAGGTAGGTCCTTATTGCACAAAGGGACATTTGTATGCGCAGCATTGCATTGGTTTTCAGGGATACCCACCCTGCGAGTGTCATGGCTGAATAAACGTCATCATGGTCTGGCCAATGAAGATGGTCAAATATCAGAATATGGAACAGAAGGGAGAAGATGGAGGGGTCCATGATATAATGGAGACAGGTGAGTATCCCCGGGGTTTAGTTCCACTTTAATTAGCAGGTGCACAATCTCTCATTTGTTTAGCATTTTTTCCATCATCTATTTTTGAGAACTCAGCACAGAAATAAGGAGAGCTATATTTCAGTTTATATAGTGGAATAGGGGGACTAGGAATGCCAAATACTTGCAAGTTAACAGAATTCACAGGAAGTAGTAGGCGGGTGTTACAATTTATAACCCACAATCTGTGGGCTAAACTCGATGAAAAAGTAACAAATCATCATATTTCTTGTATTATGTGCCCTTTACATTACATTTAACTAGAAATAAGTGTAGAATGGTATCAGTGTGAATTAATATAATCCTCTTTCCTCACTTGTATTCTGACTAAGGAAATGTGAGTTTTGCTGAACCAAGTCACAGAAGGAAAACCAACACTGCACGGAGCCAGCTGTGATTTCGGGTTCGTTACAGCTTCTTTGTCAGAAAAACAATGAGAAGCTGAAAAGCAGCCAAGACCAATACCTGAAGATTAACCTACACATTTCACAATATGCCAGTCCACACTAACAAGGTAAGCACCCAAAAAAAGCCACCTGCCGCTTGCTTGCACATAATACGAATATACCTGCTTGTCTTAACAACAATTTTAAAACTTTCTTCTAAAGTATATCCAAAGTCCAAAAATACATATTTAGTACATCTCTGCAATACATGCACATTTCCACATTTATTCATTTAGCTAATAAACTGTGCTCGATCATCCTTCACTTAGCAAAACATCTCTAAACACATAGAACAGGGTGTTTTTGAGCGTATTTAAAAAAATGTGTTCAGGCAGGTTAGGTAAGGCAGGCAATTGTCCCATCTGCAAAAATGGGCCTGTCTGGTAACCCTTTATAGTTTTTCTGGACATTTTACATTCATTTAACATATCCGGCACAGTGGACTGCAACTGTCTTAATGTGCTTAACTTTCATTTTTAGCATGCTAATCGGTCTTTTTTTTTTTTAATAGAAGCAACAAAAAATGGGTACACAGTCATAAGAAAAAAAGATTCTTGGGGTGGAACGCATTGTTAAAAAAGACCCTGTCACCAACTTAAAGCTGAACAACAGGAAAATGGAAAACTTTATTTGCAGCTTTGCAGATAAGCCTATCTGTAACAACCACAGATTAATCATTGGAGCATATATCTGTTTTTATATTTTTATGTAATAAATATTTGTATCAATAAGAAATGCATATTGGACTGTGAATGAATACATGCCTTTAAAGTCCCAAGGTTATTGCCCTGTTAAAACCAGTTGTTTCTTGATAAATTGTATAAAGGCATGTGGCATAAATCAAAATAATTCATATAGTAGGGGAAACAACTCTCTGAATACATTTAAATAGTCCAGGAAGAGCCAATTTTCTGGCAAACCTTCCTCCTTTCTTGTATTTCATAACCCCTCTCTTTATCTGGGAGGTCTAATGATTCTCTGTGACATCCCAGATCCACCGCCTTACATACCCTTTTTTGGTTTTACCTGGTGGTGTTGTCTTAGGACTGGCACCAACAAATGGGAGATGAATCAGCCGCAGCTCAGGAAAACGTCAGCTACTTTAACAAAGTGTCCATTGACTGAAAACTCTAAATTAATCTATTATGGCTCCTGACAATACATTTAAGGTCAGGGCTTTCAGATGTCTACACAAGGAAGGCTACTTGTAAGAATATGTGTTTGGTATGTAAATTAATAGGAATTTTATGGGAAGAGCCATGTTGAAACAAATGGTCTGACAGGAGGATTTCTTAAATGTATACTGCACAAAGATGCAAATATCTGCTTTAAAAATAAAATTAACATTCATTAATTCTTTGTCTTTTTACCTATTTACCTTCTACAGAAAGCTACACGAATTTAGATTGGTAGACGTAAACCTCTTGACTAGCACTTAAATTGGTCAGAAGGTATGGTGCATTAACAATAAATAAACACTAGCTAAGTGTAAGCCTACAACTCTTACTTCAGCCATATTCTGTAAACGTATTATTACTACACGAAATAAAAGTCACAGAAGTACTGGCAGAAAAGTGATTACATGAGGCCAAGTCCAAATAAAGCTCTCATGGGTGACTTGTAAACCCAGTAGAGCGCTATAATATACTGCCCAAATTGAACTATAAAGTATGCAATGAATTTGGATACCTACACAATAAAAAAAGTAATCACTTTACTATTTTAGATGGAAAGGCCAATCACTAAAACAGTTTATTATTTCACTAAATGTAACTGACTTCAACACGGCATCCAGCCCATATAAAGCTGTAAGAAATGAGCAAGCAACCCTGAAATGTGCAGATTTCTATTAGATATTATTCTACAGACTGATGCTCTGGTTTGGGGAAACACTGAAACTTATTAAGAGCGGAGGAGTTTTCTTCCTATGTCATGGTAAATTCAAGTAACCACGATGTTATTGTTGGAGAGCTTTCTAGATCCAGAGCAGAACCACAATCAACGTTCATGGAGAAATTGGTTTGCACATGCCAAGCTTAATCCCTTAAGGCAACATTGTGGGTATGAATATACTTATATAACGTTCAAAGGTAAAAGTTCACATTTCAGGATTCTTTGCAAGAAACCAAAAGTATACAGCCCCATGCACTATTTATTTTCACTCCCCTTTGCTATACTGTTTAGATGAAGGTTTAAAAGCCAGAGCAAACTAAATCATGACTTGTACACATTTTTAAATTAATCTCAACTCAAATGATTACTTGTGATCATTTTGAATGACAGCTATAAAATGATGGTTGTATAAACACGATGGTAAGCTTTCTAGCGAGCAGCCTACTAACTGTTTTGGCAACAATAAAATCTAACTAAAAAACTATACAGCAGTGAGCAGCACCAACACACACTAAAACACAAAAACAGGTTTTGTAACAGGAATGTCTTCTATAAGAGATGTCAGCTGCAGCTCCCATCCACCCAATTCCCTGCTATGATCGGACTAATAGTTATCTAACTGCATTAAATATTAAAGAGCCAGACTGTACTTCTTAAGGCCAGTGCTAATTTCTGGCAATAATCAAACACTCCACACCCTCATAATACCCATGCATGTTTCCATACTTTCAGATGACATGAAAATAATAAACAAGTGGCTGCTTGTAACTAAAATGATTTATTACAGTATGAACTCTGAGGCTAATAGGGTAATGTAGTTATAATGCAGCTTTAATACAAATATATACAGTGGCTCAGAGGTTGGCACTCTGGCCTTTGCAGCGCTGGGTCCCAGGTTCGAATCTCGGCCAGGACACTATTTGCATGGAGTTTACAGGTTCTCTCTGTGTTTGAGTGGGTTTCCTCTGGGTACTCCGGTTTCCTCCCACATTCAAAAAACATGCAATTAGGTTAACTGGCTTCCCCCCCAAAATTGACCCAAAAAAGACTGTATTAATGACACATGACCATGGTAGGGTCATAATATTGTAAGCCCCTTTAATGGACAGCTAGTGATATGACTATGGACTTTGTAAAGCGCTACGTAATATGTCGGCGCTAAATAAATACTGCGTAACAATAATATTGCGATCACTTACTTCTTTGGTCACCAGACATAGAAGACAAGCTTGATGTGATTGCTTGTAAAGGCTCTAAGAAGCATTATGTGAATGTTAAAGCCACAAATGGTTTTAAATCCTGGAAAATTAGAATTACAATCTAGCATGAATAAAAACATAACTTTCAACTTCGTGCCGATTTAGGTATCCATCTACCTCAAATGAATGCCATTTTAGTAAAAAAACAACATTTTTCCCTTTTTTGTTAATCAACTGATATGAAGAACACATTATTGCAGCTCTGTTATCACTTATACATCTTTAAATGTAATTGTAAGCAGTATGAGTACTTAAATTTGACTTGTTATCTACCACAGGCAGGCCCTATACAGCAGTGCTCAAAGAAGAGGAGGAAGAAAAAAACACCAAACAGGTGTACTTTAGTGCAACAGACATGCTGACAGCAGAGTGAGATGAGTTCAATAGCATGCGGTTTCCCCTTTCATCACCCATTCATATGCTGATAGTGGGGCAGAAACCTGTAGGTGAAAATGAAGCTACAGCAGAGAAATATTAGATACTGAAGGATGAGCCAAATCACTCTGCATGACCGTTCTGTACTCTGCAGCTGGAGATAAATACAAATTCAGACAACTTCTGTTGAGAGTAAAAAAAATAGCATTTAACATAGCAATACAAAGTTACAGAGTTCGAAATACCTTTCATAAGAAGCATTAGACCTACATAGAATACTGTTAAATAAACAACGGGGCACTCATAGTGGAGTGTTTATCACA
>NC_092859.1:107874205-107891412 GCF_032062135.1 Pyxicephalus adspersus
AATCTAACTGGGTAAAATTGTTAAAATAAAACAGACTATTACCCTACTAAAACCTAGTCTAATAAATATTTTATCTTCACTGGCTCACGAGGGCACCTAGGCTAGATAAAACAGACTATGGTCTTCAGGGGCCAAAGGACCAAACAGTATGTTGGAAAGGGCCACATATAGGTCTTTAGCTACAAATTAGGAACCAAGGCTCTATTGCATAATTTGAAAGTAACAAAATGTAAAGTTCAATGTTGTGCATATTACACTAACATTTATACATTCATATAAATTAACCTGGTTATCTAATATATCTATTTCCAAAGAAGCCCCAGATGTTTGAGGAAGAATGTGTCTAAGAGTCTAAAGTGTGGCTGCTCACGGCCCTTGCAGGTTTTAGACACTGTTATAAAGCTAAATAAAGCTTGATTATAGTTGGGCAAGGGTACAATCTTTTCCAAGTTTTGTTTGTGCATTTTTGCTTAACTCCTGTCTCCATCAATGTGATCACTGGAATAAAAAACATACAGCAAATGTTTTTTTATACAGTGAAAATAGTTTAGAAACTTTTTTTTTGTTAGTTTGCTGTCACTGGACACTTGTGTAAACAGATAAGCTTTATTATTATTAATATTGTTAATATGGTCTGTGAGGTTTTTTTTTGTTTTTTTTTTTACTTGTTGTAGTGAACTACACTGGACAAAGTTTATGTACCTGTGTAAAAAGTTGATATACTACAGCTCAAACACTGGACATTTTAAATGTAAAAACATGGGGAAATACAACATGTGAAGGAGAACTCACCTCCTGCCGGGAGAGTGTCATGGGTAACTTCTCCTCTGCCAGCTCTAGCTCCAACACAGGATTGCTTGAGGAGGAAGGTTGCTCTTCCTCTTCTTCCTGCTGTAACTAATAGTTAAAAAAAACAAATAAATAAGTAAACACAAGAAAACGGAGTGGTATCAAACTTACAAAATCTAAAATGTAAGCATGGACAATCAAGTATAATCTTGTGCTTAACAACTAGAATTTGGTATATATACATTTACTTAAAAAGCTATATTAAAAACAACCAGCCGGGTCACTTTTTTTTCTGAATATTTGCATCATTATCATTTTCTTTTGGTTGAAAAGTCACAGCTATAAAGTCACAGCCGTGATTTTAAACTCAAAAAACCATGTCTGTCTGCACCCTATAATTGTGTATATGAGCCCCACTACTAATATAAACTAAAAAGGAGAATGCCGCAGCTGCTCCATCAAACTTTTATCAAAAATCACAAAAAAAAAAATAATAAAAAGTGCCTTTAACTGCACTACATTAAAAATGAAAATAATTTGCCTGATGAACCCTGGTTTAAAAAATATGTTAGCCTTGGTGTTAACATCTGCAAAAATATATTTAATAAGGACATGATCATTGTTCTGCCTTATAAGGAATGTTCACTTTATTTTGAGCTGCTCACCAATCCACCAATATAAGATTTTGTATGCCAGGGGTGGGAGATTTGTTGCAAATGTTCTATAATTAAATCTGCTTTCTTATAACAATTATCATTTAAAGAGACTGATCCTAGTAAACAGTTGTCTGATAATGCAGACACTCGGATTCTGATCATACGTAGAGTTTTTAATAATGTGCCCAGAGGCATATATGCCCAGGATACTTCACTATACAAATGTAGACTTCAAGAAATTAGCAACTTGATCAGTCCCCCCTATCAAACCTCAAGTATAAAAAAGACAAGATTTGATATATAAAAAATAAAGTATTAAATAGATTGCAGAATCAGTCTTTTTCATTTGCCACTACATAACTAGTAGTACAACCAGCTCATGTCCAATGCATAATGAAGAGATGTACGTTATACCTTTGCTAGCATATTATCCCTTTCAATATTTAATACAAGAAAAAACAGAAGGGGGAACCTTACTTAGCTTCACAGAAACACTGCTAGGACAGGTTTGCCAATTCAGAAGCATGCATTTATTTACTGTACACCCCACAGCTCATCAGTAATAACGTGGCTATAAAATACTTGGTCTTGTCGTTAAAGCATACCAATGAAGAAACCCTTGTTACCCATATCATAGACTATTACAATCACGATGCTGTTGCAAGGAAACGAAGGGCGACATAGACAGTTTTATCAGACATGTCTGATCATAAGGACCACGGTAACTAAATATCAGTTTATAGTCTGAGCAAACAAAGCATCATACGTTTATGATACAATAAAAGGAATTCTAAATTGAGGCTCATTTAAAGCTTGCACATTCAAACAGCAGTTTTTGACTTTATTTTGTCTTGGCTAAAAATAAATTTGCACTTCACTTGGAGGCACTGGATCTTAATAAAAGAATTACAATAAAAGAGAAAGCAATGATATGAAGTCTGACGTGAAAGCACAGATTTGTGCAATAGGATTTTGCAGTTTCATGATTGGGTCAAGCACAGGGTTGGTGAACAGAGGATTCTGGGCAAGATTATCGAGATATACACTGATTTTTCTATGGGTCACATTATGCCATATTCTGATTTGTTCATGTGATGCATCACATTATTTTTACAAATACTTCTGCCCAGCCCCTTTAAGCCGGGCACACCACTCGGCACTTTTCAGTAACCACCCGACTGTTTTTGGGTGGTTACTGAACAGCTGGGTCACAATACCACCACCCGCCTACAATTTCTTCCAACCCAGCTTAAAATAATTTCTGGGTTGAACACTGAAATATATATATATATATATCATTTACATACCAAAGTGTGGGTTCGGGACTCATTCCCCCAAGATGCATTGTTTTAAGTTTTGATGTATTATATAATAATAGCATCAAAACCCAACATTTTTAAAAGAATGTGTACACCAACACTGCATAGCATCGGGAAAAACCATTACCTAAAAACTATTCAAGTGCAATCAAAGTCTTTCAAAACATATAATTGCACGTCAAGGTAATACACTAGGACACACACACATTCTTGTATGAATCAGCCCTTAGGATCCCATAATGAAGCAAAATGCCTGGGGAAGAAACCCATAAAGAAATGTTGCAAAGCTCTGACTTACAGGTAAAATCCTGGGTGCTAGGACAGTAATCTGTTTTGGGTGAAATTAAACAAATCTACTGATACTATTCTTAAAGTCAGAGAAAGCTAGACAAATAGTAAGCCTTCCTTTACAGTATTTCACACACACACACACACACACACACACACCATACAAGTTGCTTGCACCACCGGCCAAGGTAAAATCCAACTAAAACACAAAGGCTCCAATACAGAATTACTGTGTTTAAAGCATGCTGTCCCAGTAAAGGAAGGACATTCCATGTTACATTTGTAAACACTTTAGTTACATAAAGTGTGAAGTAAATACAATTTATTGTGCCCTAACTATGAATGTCCAAAAATATATTAGAATTATTAATGTCCTCCTGTCTAACTACGTATATCAGGTAAATTAAAAATAAGTGAACAGTTTTATCCAATGGGGTATAGGCATTTGTAACAAATATTAGGCGGGTTCCTAACAATTACAACTAAAGAAGCCTTAACTTACAGAAATGTACTTATTGGTACTGTGTGAGCTACAATCATATAAAGTTCCAGTGCCCAAGTAAGCAAATGCCAGACATATCAAGCCATTACATGCTCAGCATCTCAAGCCAAATGACAGCACACCAGCGACAACAGTTGACATTTCCAAAATGGTCTCCTTAAAAAAAATGCCATTTGGAAAATGTGCCTGGAGGTAAAACATGCATTCCCATTGTATCTGCATTCCTACCTTTTGTGTTGGCTTCTCACTTATAGGCTAATATTTGTGACAGATTAAACAAAGAGAGAGGGTTAGATAAACGTGATGGAAAAACCTCAGGAGAACAGGAGTTTTTGTTATAGGAAGAAATACCTTGTAGCCGCATCTTTCAAAGTATGCTTCTCTTTCCTTTTCTACAAGTTCACTGCGCTTGAAGAACTTCTTATTTTCCTGAAATATTCAAAAGAAATGAAAAAATACCACTGTAAAAATTGGATTTTACAATACAATATTTGTAATGGAAAAGCAAACAAATATTCCAACCTGCAGTTATACATTTATACCAATAGCAGAGCCCCACCGGTTGTCCGATACATTTAGGATAGGTTCACACCAATGGTAATACTGCTGTATGTTTACCTCTTCCTTACACCTGGAACCGCTGCCTCTAAGAAAATGCTACATAGCGGCTTAATGCTGCCAGCTGTCAAATGTGCAGACGCTCCTTCTTTACGAATCAGTACCATGGTGCAAGCTGCAGATTTAGTGGCAGGTGTGAAATGTCATATTATCTGATGTCCCTTTTTTAAAGCGGACCTAAACAAAAACGTTTTACTTTACATAAAAGGGTAGACAACCCTCTATGAAATATTTTTTTTTTTTTTTTTAAGCGCAACATGCTTTGTGGGTGGGTGCAGCACTGCGGCGATCAAGACAGATTGTGAGCACAAACCCCCTTCCCCCCCGGGATACCTACGCCACGAGTCTCAGGAGGCTCGTGGCTGCTTCTTCCCTTTCTTTAACCTCCCAGGCAGTCTGAATGTTAAGTATTTTTAAATGTCAAAACGTTACATTTAAAATTAGGTATTTTAAATTTCTCCCCTGGTCCTGCCCCCCCAGGCGCAAGCTCGCACAGCCTGGCTTGGCCGGCATCTGCATCCCCTGACCTCATGTCCCCAACGTTCACACACCGGGGACCAAGATGTCAGTTGGGAACCACTGGAGGACGCCGCAGTTTTCAAACTTCCTCGCAATTCCACCCCGAGTGTGGCTCGGGGTTACCGCTTTTGGTACTGAAAATGAACCCTGAGCCACAATTAGGAATACCACCACGGAGGTTAATCGAAGAAACTGCCAATCTCACTGCTCAATCTTTTTTTCCCATCTACATCACCCGATCTAGCGCCTGTGCAGTGTGAGATCGGGTGACGTCCAAAGAACCACCCGGAAGAAAGGGTGAAGAAGATGGTGGCAACTGGCTCTTCCTCTGTGCCGGGATGCAGAAGGATACCGGGACCCAATCGAAGAAACCTCCGGATGGATCGACAGACCTGTGGCAGTAAAGGTAAGTGTTTTTTTCTTTTTTGTGTTTAGTTTCGCTTTAACCCCCCTAGCGGTAATGTAGAGTGTGATTTTACCTGCAAATAGCGGTAATCCCGAGTCACACTCAGGGTCACTTTAACCTGAAAAAAAAAAAAAAAACACTTACCTTGTTCTGTCGGTGTCTCGTCGGCCTCCTGGTGCCCACAGGTCCAGGGGACACGTCTGTCTTCTTTGCTCTATAGCCGTGCAATGCAGAGACAATCACCTTGGTTTCCCGGTGTTGTTGGTACAGCCGTCGGTGCGGGCGGAAGGATCGGCGGGAAATTCAAATAATTTTGTATTAGATTCAATACAAAATAGCTGTATTGAGTCCAATACAAACAAATTATTATATATATTATATATATAATATACCGTGTTTCCCCGATAATAAGGCATTCCCATCAAATAAGCCACCACCGATTTTTGCTAAAATAATTAAAATAAGGCACTCTCCCGCGAATAAGACATCCTCCGATACCTGATACTGTGTGTGTCTGCTCGATGGCTGCAGTGTGTCTCCCCTCCTGGCTGCAGTGCAGAGCCAAACTGAAAGTAACAAGCCCGCACACGTGCCCCCACGACTCCGCACCAGGAAGGACAAGCAAGCTGCTGATCCCTGCCCTAACGGAGTCTGTTACCCGGCCGTACCGTAGAAGCAAAAAAAAGTTAAGTCAGTGATCAGAAGGGGACAATCAATGGCACAGAGTGATCAGAAAGGGGACAATCAATGGCACATGAGTGATCCGAAGGGGACAATCAATGGCACATGAGTGATCCGAAGGGGACAATCAATGGCACACGAGTGATTTTAAACAATAAATGTGTACTGTAGTCTTCTTCATGGAAAAATAAGACATCCCCCTGAAAATAAGACCTAGGGCATATTTTGGCATTTCAAAAAATATAAGACAGTGCCTTATTATAGGGGAAACAGGATATATATATTATATATGCTACTGAACAGTTATTTTACATGCAGTGCTCAACCCAGAATTTTTTTTTAGCCGGGTGGGAAGAAATTGTAGGTGGGTGGCAGCCCCTGTATTGTGACCAAACTCTTTGGAAACCACCAAAAACCAAAAACAGCCGGGTGGGTGCTGAAAAGTGCCGGGTGGTGCGCCCAGCTAAAAGGGCCTGGGGAGAACCCTGTCATGTTTAACTATTTTTGTGTTTTTTTATTTAAAGTTTATTAATAAATTTATTATATTTATTAAGTATTGGACAATTTTCAGTGAGTTATACCTAAGAATTATTGGCCTACAATGCAAAATAAATTTCCATGCAAAACAAAATGTAACGCTTTTTGCATGGAAATTTGGACGGAATTAGAACGCTAGGGGGGTAATGTACAGAGCTGCGTAATATGTTGGCGCTATATAAATACTGTAAATTAATAATAATGTTTGCCACAGTCTGAATGTTCTGTGATAAAACTCAGCGTTATGATCTGCAAGTACCCCACATATTACAATCTACTTTAGATGTACCAGTAGCATTGTGCTGTGATTGCATATAAATTGGATGGATTCTTTATATCGGCTAAATAGTTGTTGGTAGATATAAGAAAATTGTATAGAGAATGCACAATCATACAATAAATCTATATGGTGGCTGAATTTTTTCAGGCTTATTTTCCCCTTGGGATCCTGCCAGTACCACACTTCCTGATCTGGGGGGGCATGAACTACTTCCTGTACTGTATCTGTAACCTGAAGGGGTTACATCCTAGGTCTGTCATGATTTGGACAATAATCACCTCTATCCATTTCTCTATTATTATGTGTGGGGAGGGAGCTGTAGTACAGTGTTGGGTCTCCTTGGGATTTCAGCATTTGGGTTTCTGGCAGGATCAGGGTGTATTGAGTGAAATAAGCAAATGCTTTTTTTTATTTAACACAGGAACAGGAAACAGGCGAGAGAACTTTTTAGAGTTCAGTAAACTTCAATCCAATGATTTGTCTTCAGACAATTATTATTACAATAGGTTTATCTGCATGCAGAGCTTTCCAATGATTCTATGAAGACATATAAGCATACTGATATCAGAGGTGCAAGCAGGACATATTCCTTGGACTCACCCCCACCAACTCCTTCTCCTCCAGCTGCTTCCTCTTCCTCGCTATCTCCGCTTTTAAAATATCCATGGCTATCTAAAAACCGGGTAAGGCCACCGACGACTATAGCCCATTACCTTGTGTTTCCTGTTTACACCGGAAGTGACTGTCTTCCTTACCCACCATTCTCTGCGTCACCACTTCCGGGTCTTGGAAAGCTATGGAACGCACGGATTTCCTGTGCAGGAGTCACCGTTTCCATGGTTACTTCACAACGCCTTACACACTAGAAAGTTCTAGTCCAGGCAGCCAATATGAAATGTTCTCTGATTACCAGGAACGTTTGGCTGTTTTCACATGAAGTTCATACCCATAAATATAAACTGCACAGAATGTTATGGCTTCAGCTGTAATGATTGTTAAACCAGACAGACCTTGTCTGCTAAACGTACAGCAAGACTGGAACATCAGAAAGACAATCTTTGCTGCATTGTTCATGTCATATAATCAGTCATGGCTGTGGCAGAAAAGTATTTACTGAACTGAGCTGTAGAAAATATCTATACATACATTTATAAAAATATGTACGTATTATAATTGTATCAAAATTAATATGACTTAGGCTTTGTACACACATGCAATAATTGTCGTTAGAAAACGATTAACGATTATTCGCAATTATTTTGAACAATCGTATAGTGCACGATTCTGTACATGCTGAAACAATACGATCATTCAAATATAATCCACCAATCAATGTACACACGCTAGATACAATCGTTTGAATGATGCAGGTAGTGACGTGCACTAGAGAAAGTGTATCACACAAAAATCCACGATCACTGAACGACCGTACACACACAATAGATAGGGAACGATCATCACCCAATCAGATCCACCGGGACGGTTGTTCGTTTCCAGCGACGTTCAACGCCGTCATTGACCAGTCATTGTGCACTTTTTTTGATAATGATTATCGACTGATCAATCGTTAATCATTAGTTTTCAACGATAATTATTGCACGTGTGTACACAGCCAAATACATAATAAATGAACACACTACTGTTCTGTTTGACATACATTTTCCTGACTTTATATTGATTTCAGTAGAAACACGAGGGGTAACATGCCCAGGTGTGAATGCAGCCTTAGGTTCCAATCGGGGCAGACATGAGCTGCATGAGGGCCCTAGCGGTCCTTAGCCAGAGGGGCCCCTGCAGCAACTTGCATGGTCCTTCCCTTGAAGCTTGACCTTAGTTGATAACTCCGTGTCATTTGCAATCCCTATTTAATGTACAGCTCTGCGTAATATTTTGGCGCTATATAAATCCTGTTAATAATAATAGTAATAATAATAATAATAATGGGGGCGCATGCTGCAGGCTGTCAACTAAGGGCAAAGACCATGCGAATTGCTGCAGGGGCCCCTTCTGGCTGAGGACTGCCGGAGCCCTACACACCTAAACCTGAAAGTAGGGGAGAGGACGGATAGAAAGAGAGAAAATGGGGAGGTTAAAAGAGAGAGGGAGTTCGAGAAGAATGGTAAAAAAGAGAAGTGAGAGATAAAGACTAGTATAGGGTGGGGGACTAGTGAATTTTGCACAGGGGTCCGCTGTTGTCTGGGTCTGCCACTGGATTCCAGTACATGATTTCATAATTTTTCAGTGATACAATGATGTGCCCACTTTATCTTCCCTGGTTGTGTTCGCATGTGACCTACAGGAGTACAGTATTTCTCGTCTCATCAAAGACATCTAATGCGTAATTATAGTGGATTTTACATGTGCTAGTATGAAAAATGACATTCATTTCAATGGAGACACCTAAAATACATAAGTGTGAATGCAGTCTCAGGATTAAAATGTGTTTTAATTTATTTCCTTGATAAAGGCATGCGTCCAAAAAACAAATAGTGTGAATGCAACCATAGTGCCCACTGATGTGCAATGTAGACAGCGGGCTAAATACACACATCATCATCAACTATGCAGTCCCTGATCACAATACTTGCACTGAATTATACCATTCCTAATGTACGGATATAACTTAAGATTCAGGATTTGTTGTAGTTTTCAATATTAACAATAGGACGTTTAGTACAGCGCATTGTACCTTAGAAGTCCACAAGTATCCATTCCACTATAAAGTCACGCATCCTACAAACCTATTTTGCCAGGGAAGTTTGAGACCCATGTTATTGGATTTGGGAATTTTATTGCATTTGCCAAACTGAAGCAACAAAGAGCACCATTTAGATTGGAGAATGGAATTTTCTTGGAAGGACATTGTAGGTGTGATTTCACATGCAGTAAATGTCAGGGAAGAGTGCAAAACTTTACCTATCCAGTCATGTATAAAGAGCTTTATTTTTAAATTCCTCCCCATGTACTTAAATGTTTGAAGTGCTCATGTGTTCACTTGACCTTTTATTACCAGTTTCTTTAGGATACTGATTTGGATTGGGTAAAGTTGATCTTGGGAGAATACTACCTGCCAGATGTGCGGTCTTCTTTGGATCCAGCGGAGTAATTGGCAGCAGTCAAATAAGTGGAAGAGAACAACAGGTACCTGGTAGCATGGGCAGATTCGCAGATCTGGATTAGTGGTCCCTACATAAATGAGGTGATAATTCAGTTTTAGGAATAGGTTAGTAGTAGGAGGGCTGGCTGCAGCCCTTACATGTTCAAAATGTAATCTGCTTTGAGAGATATTTTATGACAATGAGCTGGTTCTACAATGGAAGCCCTTGGTTACTGTTAGCAGCATACTAAGGCCCCTTTCAGAATTGCAATAAAGAAAAACACACAATTAGCTGCTCCTAGGCACATAGCAAACGGCTGCTATGCCTCCAGGGGCAGAAAACCACACTGCAGGTCATGGTGTTGCACTCCTGTCCTTGTATTTGCAGTTGTGGTGCAGTTCCTCCCCCAGAGGAGGAAAATCAACTGTGCAGCCCGAAGCAACTTTTCACTTTGAGGAACTGTGCCATACCCCCCAGCAATGCAAAATCCACTGTGAGCAAACCCTTGCACAAAAAGCAGCACGGTGGCTCAGAAGTTAGCACTCTGGCGTTTGCAGCACTGGGTCCCAGGTTCAAATCTCAGCCGGGACATAATCTCCATGGAGTTTGCAGGTTCTCCATGTTTGTGTGGGTTTCCTCTGGGTACTCCGGTTTCCTCCCACATTCCAAAAACATGCAGTTAGGTTAATTGGCTTTCCCCCAACATTGACATTAGACTGTGTTAATAGCATATGACTATGGTAGGGATATTGGATTGTGAGCCCATTTGAGGGACAGCTAGTGACATGACTATGGACTTTGTACGGCGCTGTGTAATATGTTGGCGCTATATAAATACTTGTAGTAATAACAATAAAGGTGTTCCCAAGCACTCCCATATAAGTGAATAGGAGCTGTTAGGAGTGCAGTTGAGCATGGAGTGCAATACTGCAGTTTACCAAAAGTCTGAAAGGGACTTAAGCCTTTGACGTGAATGAAGCCTTGTGTGATTCCTTATTCATAGAGGGAATGACCTCTATTTTGGCACTTTTATTCATGGTCCCACTTTCGTATATATACTAAGTTTACTGTGGATAAAAATGTAAGCATCAAGGTTTATAGGATTTGTCAGGATTTTATTGCTGTCTGTCTTCCCCTTCTTACGTTCTCTCTTTTTATTTGCCAAAAACTCGGGGCTTCGGCAATAAGTAGTTTGTTTGTGGAAAGTCAAATAGTACTCTCTTTCCGGTTTCCCCTTCCTCTAAAGTTATGTGTACTCTTTATTCAGGAATAATGAGAAATATGTAATAATTGTTTTCAGTTTGCACCATTTACACATACCTTGCTATATAATCTAGGCACATATGTATATTATTAATAATAATATTATTAATAATAATAATAACAATAATAATAATAGTATGTTTAAATAAAGAGAGAGGAGACATTGTTTTTTATCATTTCTTTTTAAATACATCAGTATGTTTTTGTCAATTAAGCCACTAAAACATTTATATGTGTTGGATATATTTATAGTGTGTTCAGTTACATTCACATCTGCTGACCACACATAAACTCTGCTGTAGGTCCAGATGTAAGTGTACAGCTGTTTACTAAACATTCTTAGAATACATCACATAGGTCCCTGTGGCAGCATGTACAAACCCAAACCGGAACACCAGACAAAATAAGAATCATTATAAACAACCAAAACAGTTTTTGAGTGTTCTTATTGCTGTTTGTACTGTACGCTGTCTGGGTTTCCACTCACATTCAAGGGGATTGGGGTTCATCAGAATAGGAATATATCTTTACTATGTTCGTAACCCTAAATTTTAGAAAGCGTTGGCCCCCTATTAGGCTATTAGGAAATCATTTTGATCTGTATACATTATTAGGGAATAAGTTTTACATTTGGAAATTAACTTTTCAGATTCGAAAAACCCCATTGTGTATTTGTGCAGCCACCGTACCCCTCATGTCTTTTAGTTTCCTAATAACAAACTGCAGTCCCACACCCTAATTCCTGTGACTACAATTCCTGCCCCTTCTAATGTAGGCACATAGCGCCTGAAATATTATTGTTCTCCAAGACTGAAAAATATAGGTATCATGTGAAAACTTGGAATGGATTTCCTAAAAGTCATTTGTTATTATAGTTGGAAATCTTTTTAATCCTGGACCAGATGCATTCCAGGCTTGCTGGATCACATTGTTTCTCCCATGATAGTCTATCTTCCCCAGTCTTTGAGAACGTTATGAAATCTGGGTGATAGTTTTTACTATAATGCAGGGAATTTGCTGGCTGAATTTAGAGTGGAAATGAGTTGTAGAGCCGTGTGCAAGCACATTTAGCCCATAATTAGATATGCTGTTCTCCACTTCGCCTCCACCCACAGTTTGTATTCACCTATCAACCTGATTTCTATTTAAATTTAACTTGTTCCATTTGAAAGTTAGAACCCAAATAACAAAACTGGTAATGTACTGGAACCCAAGAAAATTATTATTAGCAAAATGTCAACAAATATCTATTAGTTTTTCATCCTATAAAATGAATACTCCAGTGGCAGTAGTGGGGGGCATCATTTCAACCAATGGCATATGAGCACCCTTCATTTATACAGAATGCTATCCTGTTTGATGACCTAATACTCCAGATGATAGCCTGGGCTCAGAGGAAATACAAAGGACAAGACTTGTTTTGGTACATGAGGACTGGTGGTGCTGGATACAGGAGGAGCATTGGAACATGGAGAAGGCAAAGGGAACCTATTACACATTATGTAAATACAATAGATGGGTGGGGGACCCTAAAAAAAAAGTTATACAGTACATTAAGCACATTTTTTATAGGCTAGGGCTTAGTACCTTTCTGACCTGGTAAAAAAAAACTTCCCTAGCCGCTCTCTTTGCTCCTCCAGTGACCTACTACCGACTTCCTCACTCATAACCTCATCACACTCAAGACTTCTCTAGAGCTGCCCCGACTCTCTGGAATGGTCTTCCTTGTCCTATTCAGCTTGTACCTACCTACTTGTACCTCTTCTCATTTAAAAGAGCACTAAAAACCCATTTTATCAAACTTGCCTACCCATCTTCTTCTGTCTTTTTAAATCACCACTACTTACCATCACTGCATATCTCCCCTACTATTGCATGTTAATTCCCCCACCTCCTAGATTGTAAACTGGGGCAGGGTTCATCTCCTCCTCCTGTGTCACTGTCTGTATATGTCCGTCATTTGCAGCCCCTATTTAATATACAGCGCTGCATAATATGTTGGCGCTATAAAAATCTTGTTTATTAATAATAATATATGACTTAAAGTGGAACTAAAGCTCTGATTTCAATGATCTGGTGGGTTAAGCAATGTCCTTTCTGCAATAATGCGACTCTCCTTACCTGAGCAGTGCATATGCAGCTTCCTTTGCATGTGTCAGAATGACATGATTATATCATTATTATGATTATTATTATGACATATGATCATGTCATCCCGGTACACTAAATCAAGATAGCCGAAGATCATTTGGAAGTAGCAGAAAAAAGGAAGATGGCAGCACTTGGTGCTGGGGCATGAACAGGTGAGTTTGCTGGGTTTAAATCCTCTTTAAGGCAATATATAACTAAAATGTGCAGCATTGCCTTCCACTGATCATGTGATTGGACACACTAGGCTATGTCTACTAAACAGTCATGCTGGGTCCCAACCATCACATATATTATTATTAAATTAATATTATTAAACAGGATACACCCCATGACCCAATGTGAGGCAGGTTAGGTATCTATTCTCCAGGGTAATATAAATAAAACTTAAATAAAATAATATATAAATTCCTATTATGTCTGTTGAGCAATGAACACATAAATTGCCTTGCACTTTTATCTTTTTTATTAGTAATATTTTCTGACATGCAGAGTAATGCTGATTATGAAGGTGAATGGCACGCACACACCTGTCACCTGAAAAGCCATTCATTACGCATGTGGCCACGCCCACTTCGTCTGCAGCATCCCAATCAAGTCCGCCTGTGGGCTGAGCCGACCACGCCCCTTACCTAGCATACGGCTTGCTGACGACACGCAATACATCATCACTATCCACATTCCTGCAGTACTACACATGGCCGGCAGGTGTCAGCCTGTGCCTCCGTCACTAAGTCATTCTCTCCCTTGTTTATCATTGACCCTAAAAGAAAAAAAGGAGAAAGCAAAACAGAGAGAGAGAGAGGGCCCTGTGTGTGGCTCTCAATCCTCAGGGGGACCTCGTATGTATCATTACCAGGAGCCCAGGGTGCTGTGGGGGAATGATGATCGCCTTCAGGGAACTCCCAGGGATTGTCATCTGATAGATCTACATTATTCTTTTGCACATCTCCATTGGAAGCAAGAAAAAACTTTACCATCTGCCACCAGTTGGAACTAAAACCTTCCAGTGCCAATTCAATTGCTGGCGGACCCTGATCCTTCCCTGTGCCACTCTGGGGCTTGCATTGCAATTGTTTTCCATTTCTTCCTCCCTCCCCTTCCTTAATCTCTCTGATCTTTATTCCCCCCTCTGCTCCTTCTTCTTATTGCCTCCAGCCACACAAGCCAGTGCTATTAAACTGTTCCAGAATGGAGTTCTCTGAACGGAAGAGGAGCAGGAAATCCCAGAGCTACAAACTGGTGAAGCAAGGTGAGCATCAGCTGCTGGGGACTGTATGGGTGACACCTGTCAGCTAAGTGACAGCTGGGGGGGAGCTCAGTGACAGCAGGCAGCATAACTAGGAATTCAGCTGTCAGGGTGAGATCAGGGTGATGGGACAGCAAGCAACGTGTCTGCTTATTCCAAGAGGTTCTGCAGCAGCTGCAATGCCCCCCTCTTTATTTTTGGGATGTAGTCCGCGATCTGTGGGCCTGCAATTGTAAAATCCCCCCTGGTGACAGTTTGTTTTGCTGTCTGCAGGGAGACACAATGACTGACAAGCTGATGAATTAATAGGGCTGCAGAGGACAAAAGCTGGAGGGAGCCCACACAGAGCCAGGCGCAGGCTTCATGCAGACCATTGCATGGCACATTTACTGTCATATTTTATATTATTTACAAAGCAAATCTGCCTTTTCTGCTCTGCCTATTGCTTATTTGTATTATATTCACATTATTAACCTAAAAGTGCTGCTTACTGAGGAGTGCTTGTGTCCCTGTGTACATCCACAAAACACAGGTTCTTATACAAAATATTGATATGATCATACTGCCATTTGGGGTTGTCATGTGTAAAAGAAAGGCCATGGCCATGCCAGGAAGCTGTGCTGTCTCTGACAGCTCCTGAGACCTTGTTGAGTGGCTGCAGAGTTCAAGGCAGGTGACAGTCTGTCTCAGCAGCAAGCCCTACACATTGCATGCAGTATATTCCCTTTATATAGGAAACCTAATACAAGTATTTTTCCACTCAACAGTATATAGTTTACAAAAAAACAACTTCATGTATGTCTTACGCCCTTCTACTATTGTGTGCCACCTCCCCCACCTCTTAGATTGTAAGCTCTCTCTTCCTCCTCCTGTGTCCTTGTATCTGCCCATCATTTGCATCCCCTATTTATTGTACAGCGCTGCGTAATATGTTGGCGCTATATTTTAATGTATTGGTTACCTTGATGGATGAATCTACTTTTCATGAATGAAGATAAATATATTGAAATTGCTTTAAACACCTATGCAAATATACTGCCATATACATGCCAACCCAACTTGTTTCAGTTCATAAAATTTCTTTTCCACGTACTTACTTTTATTTACACGTATGATTCCCTGCAATGATCTTCATAGACAGATATAGATTAACATACGTGACTTTGGTCTGTGATGGGACACCAGGAGTTTTAGGAGGCATGAAATAAGGGAGCTGAGTTTACACATTATGAATAACTTACTTATAGGTTTGTCATTGACTTGTCAGGAATGTAGAAGTGTTGGTGTGAGCGCTCAGTCACATGAATGAGTGTGCCCAGATGTTAGGATTTCCTTGTATTGTTTATGATGAAACTTATTCATATTACATACCTGTTCTATAACTTTACACAAGTCAAGATTGCAAATGGTTTAAATGAAAAGTAATAAAATTGTCTTCCGTGTGAAACACCAACTCTACAGAGACAAAAGGTGTAAAAAAAAATAAAAACATTTTATTTGTGTATTTCTGATATACTGATTTCTGGTTGCTTTCCAATTGGACTTTTAACTGGCGAAATTTTAATGATGCTTTACAAGATGTTTTACTAAAGATAACACATTTTATATTAGTATTAAAGGAAACTTTTTAAATGACTCCTTATTATTATATTTAGTATATAAAGCACCTACTTATGTACAATAAACAGCGGCTGCAGGTAACAAACCATAAACTATGACATAGACATAGAAGAGGACCTTGCCCAGTGCATCTTACAATCTAACATGACAAAGTATCCAAGCGGCTCTATTCATAAAACAGGGAATCAGACATTCCCCCAAACATTCCCTTGTGGGAATTTTCTAGGTCCTTGTGTTTCAGTGGCAGTAAATGATTCCCATCAGGAATGTTTGAGAGAATGTCAGATTTACTGTTTTATAAAAAGAAGCCCAGTATATAGGAGGAATCAAACTGTGTCATGTTAATGATGGCTAAAAAGAACTTGGGTAGCAAGTTTGACTAAGCTGGGTTTTCAGAGCTTGCTTACATGTGGATAAGATAGAAGCCAGTCTACCTGGATGAAAGAAAACATTCCAGTGAGAAGGAGCAGCCTATATATGTCTATAGATAGAGATGAAAGTCCTGGAGTCATTCTTTAGGAAGAAGTTATATGTGTGAGTAAGAAGTCATTAGGTGGAGTGGATGGTAAGGCATGGAATTAAGTATAATGCTGGAAATGTAAGTGGGACTGAAGCTATGAATCAATTTAAAGGCAAAGCAGAGTAGCATGATTTTGATCCAATAGGATGCCATTGGAGAGATTTGTAGAAGTGTAATGGAAAGAAAAGTCTAGTGGTTGAAGCATTCATAATATATTGTAGAGGCGGGAGTCTAATTAAACCTTTCGAAACCTTTTTATTCTTAAAATTATTTTCAGGTCTTTCGGAGACCCTCAGCTAAAACCAATTTTTATTTGGTGTCAGAGGGAAAAATGCCCCATTAGTGGTCAGCTGGAAGATTGTTCCCCTTGCAATATTGTTCTGAATGCCACCCTTTTAAGAAAGCTTTAATGATCTCTGGTAACTCTGCAGTTGTGTCGTCTCAGAACCTATACAAGTAGAATGAAATGGCATCTCAATCATCCACTGCTCAAGGGCCCCCCAGGAAACTCTGGGGGAATCCTAGGGTTCCACAGGTGACTCCCAGAGAGCACGTCTGAAGGGTGGGAGAAAAGGCTGCAGAAATATCGGGGAAAGGTTTTGGTGGACAAGGGAAGATGATGAGTTCTATGGTTGTCATTATTTTCTTAAAGAAAATTTACCTATATCATTGTTTAGCACCTCTTATCTTATGAAGATAGTCTGTACTTTCAAA
>NC_092859.1:107892028-107963849 GCF_032062135.1 Pyxicephalus adspersus
AGCTGCTTCTTTGGGTGATTTGCTATATACTGTAAATGTAACATCTTCACCATGGCTGCCCATAAAAAAGTTAATGGGGTTGGAAGTGAGCGTGCTACCTGCTGTAAAAATGTACAAATGAACAAAAGGAACCAGTACAGCATTGCCAGGAGCCGCTCAGAGACACCTATTTTCACCACAGATATAAACTTAGTGAAGAGAACTCCTGGGCATGGCCATTGTTTTTGCAGGCAAATAGCACTAATTTGTGGTAAGCAGGGAGAATGATTGCATGTTCTCCATACTAGGAAAGGAGGGGAAAAGTGAAGCTGGAAGTTGGTTTAAAAGTTTAAAAAGTAACAACCGTGCTAAATTGCAGGCACCTTATACTTGCAAGTACGCTTCTTAGTGCCTAATTCAATCCTTGCATCCCATTGCATCCTTAGATCCTTGGCCCAGAGAGATATACTTCTAAGAAAGATCAAGCCTCTTGTCATTCAGCTCAAATGCCAAAATTTCAGTGGAAGGTTCTGGAATTTGGAAAATGTGCAATTTCCCTCTTCTCTATTAGTTGTATCTCTTTTAATTTTCCTCGTTTTTGTTGGTAAATCCACATACTTAAACACCACTTACAGTTCCTATACTGATACTTTGCTTTCACAACATAATCTTATAAATACTGGTTGACTGTGTTTGTTCATAATGAACAAATGAGTCATGTAAGTTAGGGAATATTTTATGAAACCGGTCATAGTGGTAGTCACACCAAAAGGTGGATATACACTGGTTGTTCTTTTTAAAGAAGTTAGATATTAGATTCATTGACTTTATCCCAAATGTTTTAAAAAATAAGTAATTTTCCAATAAATGTTTGATCAATATATCGATTGTACATTGTCGGGAGTTTCCATTCTTTTCTTTTCATTCACACACATTTTTAATTATCTTGTAACACATCGGAAATTGTGTATTTATTGTGTATTTATTTATAATATAGTATATTGTACTATACTATAAATAGTGTTTGCTCATTTTTCATTCTTTGGGTTGGTTACTCTTGAATGTGGATGATGTTTACCTTAACTGTCTAATAATTATAATATTCTTATCTATCTGCAGATTCCTAAAAACAAAATATAATCATACAAATTGCATAATAATTAAAAGATAAAATATGAACATTCTGAAACAATAAGCCATAGTGACAGACCTCTCAGCCTGTGTGACAGATATCACATTTTGATATCACACAGCATTGTGACAAAACCTCATTTATCGTTTAATAAAATAGTATCTTGGCAGCCTGCTCACACACATCAGGTGTTTCTAAGTTGTTAGAAACTCATATTTGTTGATTTTGTTAAAGTTTGAGGATTTTTAGGGCCATTTCAGACTTTCAGTTGACCATAGCGGTCTACTGAAGGCTCAGCTGCATTCCAAACTTTTTCAATTCATCTGAATAGGAGCTGTATGAAACCATTTTGTGCATGCTGTTGTGGCGGATAGTAGGTGGATGAAGGTGACAAGTTGTTTCTGGTTGAACTCTAGAGGAAGAACCACTCCAGATCTGCAACCACACATAACTACATGACAAAACAGTTGTCAAACACTGCAGTTGACACAAAAAATGCATAATGGTTGAATCGGGACACCTGGAAAGGGTAACCATTTCGTTTTTTACTGCAAATCATCTAGAGATGGCTTGTTCTATTGCGTTGGGATCTTATTAGCAAAACAAGATGTATGGTTAAAATCAAACTGAATTTTGTCATTATACCTCTGCATTATACCTCCTCTTTTAAAGATCCTGGGGATAGAATCAGTCAGCCGAGAACTGTGTTGGTACAAAGGGCCTTGTTTACTAAAGTGTGAAATGCAGTAATCCTGATTTATGAGTGAGGTGAAATAAACCAGTGTGCAGTTCAAGCACCCAATCAAGGCAGGAAAATTAAAAAACAATAATACAAGAGTTTTACTGTCAAGGAAGTAGGAAATCTGTATTCTAAATAAAATGCAGCTTTTGTTAGCATGAATTTATATAAGGTTGGTATTGAACTCACTAAAACTCACAAATTTTGGTTTGGAGGCTGTGATCGGATTGGCTTGATATTTTTAATTCTGTAGTCTAATATCTATATCTTAACAATACTGTTGTTGATCTTATAAATATATCTTCTTTACAAACTTGTTTTGCAGACTACCACCCTGAAATCTTTAAAGCTGCAGAATATGGTGATATTAATGGAGAATCTATTGACTCCCAGCATTTTTCAGGTAATGTCGTCAGTGCCTATATTTTATGTAGAAACCTGTATTGCAAGCAAAGTGACTTTTAAAATCAGGGTTTATTACTTTTACCCGACTATGAGATGATGGAAACGAGTTTCCTAGAGTTAGGGATTGGGGAGTGCCTGAAATCTTTTAGGAAAGGGAAAAATGTCCATACAATTAAAAAAAAAGGCTTTAGCACTATCAAGAACCAAAAGTTGTACATGGGCCTGTTTTCATGAATAATTTTGTATACTGTGTTTTGTTGTTAAATGGTAACCGATAATTAATGCCCTGCTAACAAATATGTTCAAAAGTGTGTATATGAACATATGGGGGGCTTTTATGAAACAATGAATCTGACATTCACCAAACTTTATCACATTAAAACTAATTAAAACCCATGGATATAAAAGATTTTACAACAAATGATGTTTTGTGAATGTTAGATATATTGCTTTATAAATATGTTTAATATGGCATAATTAGGTAAACAGTGTTTACTCCTATATGCTAATACTTAAGGAAAGTAACCAATAAGAATCTGTCTTACAGTGTTCTGACTTTAGTAGTACATTTTCATTGGTCACTTTCCGCTTTTTGCACTTAAAAGTATAGCAAATTAGAAGTCTGCATGAAATAATAGCAATAAAATAATCTTTTGGGTACATATAACAGAAAATTGTGTTAAGCTTACCATAATATTTTGTTATTAATGTTTATTTTATTATTATTTTAAAATCTATATGTTGTTTACATTTCCCATTCTGCTCTGCTTTGTTCTATTCTACCTTCTCTTTTCCATAACACTACATTCCATATCTCATGATGTACAATCTCTATTCCACACATCTTAAAACTGTAGGGCATGCTGTACATTATATGTTCCACACCACCTCATTCTGAATGCCATGCTCTACAATCTTTATTCCACACCGCCTTATTTCACATGCCATGCTTTACTTTCCCTGTACTGTATTAGGACAATAAATAGGAGACAGCACTACATTCATTGTTTAATGAATAAACTATTATCATTTAGCTGTTAACCTTCACATACTATACTTGGCCCATGATAACCTGTGTAAGATTCCACCATTGAAAATCCTGCTTATAACGTTTTTTTGTTATGGTTATGCACATTTCAAAATATTTGTTTATGTTGTATTGTATTTCCCTATCCTAATATATAATAAAATTCCCTGATTAAATCTTACCTATACATTTTACATCATATGTACTGGATTGTCATAATATGTAGTTCCTCTGTAAGATGCTAATTCATTTTTTTTTTATAAGGAAGCAGCACATTTATACCTTTTATTTTCATTAATTCATTGATGCGTAATTGATTTATACATTTAACTATCTATATTTTGGACTGCATAGAAGTCTGCATTTTTTTCATAGAAAATGTTTACTTGCTATTAATGTCAGGTGGTATTTAACATAACTTAGCCATTTCACAGCTGTGGTCATATTTGTACAGAAATTTACTCCACTCATTGGTTATGTTTTTTATTCTATGCACTGGTTGGCTGAATGATGTAATAGCATTTGACAAAGTGACATAATTAGTTCAGTCCAGCTTTAAAGCCCTGTACACATGTCAGATAGATATCAGATTGTTTTCACTGGAAACAATCTATCATGATGAACAAGCACTGCACACACATTACCATTCTGTTCAATGGAAACGAAAGGGGGAAGATGAGTGTGAGGCACCTCACTGCACTCTCCAAAGGAAAGCACAGTGGCCATTCCTGATCAATCGTTCATCAAACTGCAAACAACACTGGGAGACTGCTGTACACACACTAGGTTTTTGCACAGCCGTATAACAGTTTGTCCAAGGTGACAATTATCTGATCTGTATATAGCTGAAAGGTACAGTCTGATCATAGGACCAGTCTGTAGCATAATATAGGGTGTTCGCTTGTCTAGACATTTCCACAGTGTTCTGCTAATAAAGTACAATGTTAAATAAAAGCTTCATACTAAGTACATAAATACCACATTCAAAATGCAGTCTATAATAGGGATTATTATTAAAGCACAAACCATCATAACCATGGGACTTTATCAGAATGGTATGGGTATCTTTACCTTAGTTGTAGATTGCATTGCCCCCTTTAGCAGAAATGACTTTTTAGCTCTTATTGCACAGATGCCCCTACATTCACCCCACTTTGATATGATTGAGAATTGATAGTTGACTCAGTCATGCTCCAAGGCTGCAAAGCAATCCCAAACCACAATTTTACCACCATGCTTCATGGCTGGATTGAGGTTTTCTCATTAAATGATTTTTTGCCAAACACGTCTGCTTTTATTGTGGCCCAACAAGTCTATATTTGTGTCTGTGAAGGTTCTCATTTATCCAGGTCATTGTATATGTAACAATAGGTAGACACATTCAGCTAAAAACTTTTCACACCAGTTCTAGCGAAGCAGCTTGGATAGCTGGGAATTATCTATAACATTACAAGAACAAGCCTAATTAAATGGGAGTAACAGGTCAGTCCCTAGGGCATTGTTCCAAAGGGCCTTGCTTTGCTTTGACTGTATATTTAGTGGCAAACTTTAGTCATATTGTATGTAGTTGATTTAAACAACAAATTCTTCTTCCTAGCATACATGCAAAGGGGCAATCTTTTTCTGATTGTAGATTTACTGTTAGATAGAATTTGCTGGGCCTGCCAGTCCTGGACATCAGAGTTCTTTCCAGAAATTGTTTTAGGCTGGGTGGGAAAAAGCTGTAGGTGTGTGGCTCCTGTATTGTGAGCTAAACTTTCAGTAACCACCCATAAACAGTCAGATGGTTACTTCAAAGTGCCAGGTGTTGCATACGGGACATGTTAACCGTGGTTTGAAATCTTTGTCACTTGTTGAATATTTTAATTATATTTAAAGTGTGAAATATAAGGGATCCCCACCAAAACGACTTGGTGAACTTTTTAGGTTCCTTTCCAGGCACATAGACAAACTTCTTTCTAAAGCGAGCTCTTGACATGATGACACCACACTTGTCAATAGCAAAAAGAACACCAGACCATTGATATCAGAGGATTAAGTAAGATAGGTCCCTCGTGTATACTTCCTAAGAAAGTCCCAAACATTGATGCCAAATCCCTGACAGTTAATTCTAATTTCATGGAATTGTAGGTAGGTGCTTACTTTTTCCCACACAACATATCTGCATCAGAATATAACAAAGAATACATTTTATGAAGTTTATGTGTCAATTGTTCATGTATGCCACCTTTATTTAAAGGTTCGGTTTGAACTGAGATCTAATGTCTGCCTCAAGGAGAGTAAAACATTCAGCAATTGTTATAGGGTGTGTATATTCCTTAAATTTATTTTTGTTTAACTTTGAAACCCCACTCATGTTTGTGAGCAGTGCTCGAACCAGGGAGATTTGTTATGCAGAAAAATATGTTTGTGAGATTCCAGTTTCCTGGTTTATTTCAGTAGAAATTACCTGTGTTATCAGCACAGGAATATGTCAAGCATGCATTACAGCAAATGCTAGTTGTCTGACTTGCTAATTTAATATTCATAACCTGTAGCATTATGTGATCTGCTTAATATATTTGTCCTCAGCTGGCTGAAATGAAATGTTTGTCATCCTTGTTAAAAATGAATTGTCATCAGATAATAGGCATTCGGTATGTATGAGAGAGCGAGCTAATTAAATGCCGAGAGTTAATGTGGCTGAATGGAAAATGGAAAACAAAAATGCTTGCCCAACTGTTGCAAAATGTAGCTCTATTGTGATTATTCAGATGCTGCACACACACATAATGTGGTTACAAGACAAGGCTTTTCTGAATGAGAAATTCTTAGATGTCACTTTGACAGTCAGCCTTGCACAGCATCTACGCCATTTTAATTGGCTTATAAAGCTTTTCTGTTACATCAGTGAATTCACTTTTGCTTCTTGATTTTTATTCAATCCTATACTTACAGTTCAAAAATACAGGAAATAGTAGGGAATACAGGGAATAGCAGTACAGTGGTATACATTGCTACATATATATATAATACTGTATTGGAGGAAGATACTTTATACTACATTGAGGGCAGATACCTATAGGACCTTATGAAAAATGTATTATCTCTGACATTGGAACTGTGTAAAGCTAAGCTTTAGTCTTATCTTAAAATCTTTCAGAAAAATTGCTTACCCTGGTTTCACTGTACACTGCTTTGTGCATTAGAAGCTGTAGCAAGATTGATAACACCCCCCTCATTTCCTGGCCGGAGGATGTCCAGCATCATCTAGCTGTTTTCTGTCCAGTCTGCCCGCCCTGGCCTCATCAGCAATGCATGTTTTCAGCAAGCTATTTACAATATCCTGTTGGCCCCTTCCACCAGCTATAATCTGCTTGCATAGCATAGAGAAGCACAAAACCTTGTGATGATGTCACTGGGTCTTAAATAAAGTATGTAATAAAAGTTGTATAATTAAATTTATTGGAACTTTTATGAGGGGGGCAGAGGAAAACATGGAAGTAAAATATAGGCAGTAATATAGGTAAATTATAAGCAGATGTACCGGTAATTCCCACCTTTATTTTACCCACACTTTTTTCTTCAACTTCACAGCAACAATCTTTGGTAATCTTGATTGGCTGTGCCAGAGGGACAAAACTCCTGTGCGGGAGTTAGTCCATCCCCAGCACACACAAGGGAAGACAGAATTGCCAGGTTTCCCCAGGAACAACTTAGTGCAGCTCAGCTTTTTCACATATTCCTGGCCTGATCAGGCAGGTAAGATGGACAGAAGAGACATTGCCTGGCACTTTCTGCAATAACTAGCTGCCCGATCCTTGTATAGTGGGAATTTAGTGTCACTTGAATGTGTTTGGGACCATACATTGTGTTCTGCAGAGGTAGGGTAGATAGCGAGAAGAGAAAATCCCTTGTGTGGCAAATGTGGGCACACAATAGAGATTTGATTTAGAAAAGTAATAGAAGTTAAAAAAAGATATTGGTAGCACTATAGCCCTTTTACTATGAGTAACCCTTCCCTCATCTCCCAACTGACCAGTATTTGCACCAAGAGTCTGACCACAAGATGGAACACACTATTTAAAAAAGAATAACACATAAACTAGTTTTCTAAATGTGGAAGGGCTGAGAATGAATCTGCCTTCACAGTGTCTTCTGGAATGGCACCTTCTTCATCTTCACCTTCCCACTGCACATCATTTTACCTCCCTTCCCTGATTCCATCTTCCAGCAACACGCTAAACAAGTATGACATATTTTTTTAAACCTATACAATTTAAACCTCTGCAAATTGTTGAAAAGGTGTTTTTTTTGTAGGCCAGATGGAAAGTTTGCTGGAATATGTTTGCATTGTTCCTTCTGTGAAAAGCCCCTATCCATGTGCACTTTGGTTTAGAATCTAAATATAAATTGCCTACATTGGTCACAATGCTTAAAGGGGGCTTCAAAGGTTTTCCAAGATGGAGCTCTGATAGATTGAGTTTCATTCTGAATAGATTTTTGCAAGGTTTTGTCACCCACTGTTACAGGTATATCTCTGATGGACTTCTGAGGAGCCATCTGTACACAAGTTACCAGCGTCACCCACACGCGGCATATATGATAGGACACCCCTAATAATGGTTTCAGATCATGAAAACAGAGTAGAGTGAGTGCCAGTGGAAATAGGGGACTGTTCTGAGCATCAGTATAGAAATTACACTGATTTGACCAAGAGATATTCAGTTCATAGCCATCAGTCTCCTAAAATATTAGCATTTGGTCATCCAAGTAAGCACTTACCCATCCTTTATGTTTAAACATTTGTGCAGGTCTTCTGACAAACACATTTCCATCACTATGAAAGTAATTAGACTGTTGTGTTTATCACTGTATGCTAGCAAACATACACAGCAGACATTGGTTAAACTATAATTTGTTTGTAATATTTTGCCTTAAGGGAGAATGCAAATATATAAACATCCACAACACATGAATTTCTCACTTTTTAGTACTGCTCGATATCCAGCCGTGACACATCTAAAGGGAATCTACATTCTGGGCTAGCTTGATGCCATGTATTGCAAAGCTGCAGAAGAAGAACCTTGTCATAGAGGGGCCATAGTCAGCCATGGCTGTTATTAGCATATTATAGTCACAATAAAAACTTTAAATAGAGTAGGTATGATGAATAGTTGAAACAGAACATGAATGGTGTTGTAGCTCATGACTTTTTTTCTGCAACTACAATTATTTGTGCTGCCCAATTATTTATTTGGTTCACAAATGACCATTTATTCTCTTGCACATTCATGTTGTATTTTTACCTGAATTTTCATCAGTGATTCTACTGATAGCATAATACCTATCCTTAGATGACAATGCATACTGCATACACTGTATCATTGGTGGAGCAGTGTTGTCCCCCTGGGTTGCTGTCCTAATAACGACCACATAGCTGAGAAAGCTAATAACACTGTTTGAGGTTTCAGTTCAGGGAAAGTTACAAGGACACAGCATTTCTAATAGGAAAACTGTACATTTCCTGTATTTGTTAAAAAATGTTATTAGAGGAAATGTTGTTCATTTAAGTCATTTGAACAGTTTTGAATGCTATGTAATAGTTTTGGATACAGTCAGTTACCTGAAGCCATCTCAGCCCATCTTATTATAAACCTTTAGACTGATGTTGTTAATTACTAACTAAACCTATGTACTTTAGTTCTATTTTCAGTTTGTCTATTTTTAAACATGTGGCTATTGACGTGATATGGCAATTTTGTGGCCTCTCCAATATATTGGAGTCAAGAGAATTAGAATTTGGCACCAGGCAGCCACTGTAATATTATCATTATTATTATATTATTGATTTAACATCCAGAAGTCCAGAACTGGTGTTTACCTTGTCACCTGCCTAGTAACCAACAATTGTAAGTCTATAGTTAGGGGAAAGAACAACCACAAGCCAATGGGGACACTGTTTCCTGAGTACATTAACAATGGGCCCACAGCCAGTATTGATACTGCCAACTACTTGTGGTTTTGCCTCTGAGAGCCACCGGCCAAAGCCACCATTTTGTGGTGCCACTTGTTAAAGTACATAGTGGCAGCAATCATCTGCTCAGATTTCCCCATAAGTTTAACTCAAACCCATGGAAGGTAATTAATTTCTAATTCAATCCAATTTCTAAACTTTTTTTTAAAATTATAATAGCATAGGGGATGTTTAAAACAGATATCAATTTTTTAAATTTTGAAATATTTTTGTAACATTTTACTTCTCATACTGTGATATATCATTGCTAGAAAAATTTGGTGGTGTTGATGGCTTATGCTTCATGTACACCTACAAGCTTGTAAGAAAGAAATCTCTCCACGCCTGCCCTGGTAGCACCACATAATTTGGGATTTCCCACTCTGTTCTGGTGGCAATGACCAATGGATTTCCTAGCACAGACGAAAATAAAGCACCTCAAGTTTTGGCTTTAGATACACTCTAGGTATAGCAGTTGTTTTACATAATATGTAGAGGTTCGGTTTTGAGGTCTATCAAGGCCATGACATTGGTTGGCCCTGTAAGTTCTTTAGTGTGGCAGTACATCATGAGGTGCTACAGCCATAGTCATGTAGGGCTATGAATTCTTAGCTTTTATTGGTGTGTTTGACTATGGTGCAACGGGAGTATCTCTACTTTTATTCGGTGAGTGACAATGTAGATCACTTTTTTCCATGCAGGGTCAGGTGGCCACAAGCCACCTGAAATTAATCCACAAAAAATACTTACTTGTGAACCACTGCCCTACGCAACATGGATGACTAATAATCTCAAAATATACTACATTGGAATAAAAATGACAGACTTACCTGCATGCTTTGGCAGTCATATTACTTCATTATAATATTTTATTTGAATATGTAATGCATACATCATTCATAACTTACTGTAGTACTATGATCATATAACAGTTTCGTAGTCTTTAATTAACCCCACTAAATAAACCTGTATGTCCAAAGGATTAATTGCAGAACTAATTATCTTTTTGGCAAACACACTTAAGTAATTTATTTCCTTGTATTTAAAAAAAACTTCAAAGCTGGTTGACAAAGCGAGACAGCTGTAAAAGGCACTCATTGGAGAGCAGACTTTAAAAGAAATGCTCACCGCTGAAAACACTCCGGGGGCTTCTCATTTCAATATTGGAATTAGTATTTGAACTGTCACTGATTAAAACAAAGACAAAGAGTAGTCTGTTCTTCCTTATTTTAGGAAAGGTGACATTTTAGCTTGTCGGTTCTTCTTTAAATCTGTATATAGGAGTTGCAATCAATAATATATATATATATAAATATATATATATATATATACACAGAGTTAAAGTGGTGTGAGAAAAAGAAGATAAAGCTGGGTTTTTTGGCAAAATTATTATATTGTAATAAAAAATAATACTATTTATTACAATATAATTTGCCAAAAAACAGCTTTATCTTTTCCTTTTTCTTCTCACACCACTTTAAGTCGTTTATTTGGGGTGGCAAGAATTAATTTGCACCAGGATCGATTGCTTTCTTTTGTATATATTATATATACAGAGTGTATGAAAGTAAAGTTTTCTATGTGTATACAAAGAGTTTGTCAGGCATGGCAATACAATTTATTACAATCAGTGTTAATCTTCAGCTCCCTAGATATATGGTGTTGTTATTTTTGTATATTAGGTTTTTCTGTAGGAACACAGAATGCTCTTTTCTGTGTAAGATGGGGGTCCCTGAGTCTTTCTTTAGGTCTTAAGCTAGGTACGCACGTGCAATTGTCGTTAAAAAAGGAACGACTAACGTCAGATCAACGATTTTGCACAATTATTTTGAACGATCAGATTGTGCACAATTGTTTACATGCTGTAACAATACGATCGTTCAGATATAATCCAACAATAATGTACACACACTAGATATGATTGTTCGAAAGATGCAGGAAGTGACATGTAAAGGAGAACGTTTACTGCAGAACAATCCATGATCACTGAACGACCGTACACACAATACATTGCGAACAATCGTCGCCCAATCAGATCCGCGGGGATGGTTGTTCGTTTCCAGCGACAATCCTCGTTCATCGGCGACTTTGTGCACTTTAACTATTATTGGTGGTCATTTATTATTTTTATTATTGTGGTATTGTGGTATTATTGGTTATTATTGTGGTCAGTCGGAAAAGGTATGGTGATGCATTAAAGCGTACCTATACTTAAAATTTTCACTTTAATTAAAATGGTAGAGAACCCATTTATGTAAGGTAAAAATTCTGTTTTTTGTTTTTTTAGGTGCAACACCCTTTTTTTAAAAAAAAAAAAAAAAGGGTGCAGCGCTGCCCCTAATTTTCGGCTGCCTAGGCAGTTGAGAATGAATGGGAGCATGAAGCCTTCCGGGATACCTATGTCAGGCATCCTGGGAGGCTCTTGGGGCTCCTTCTACGCATGCCCGAGCATCTCAGGCATGTGCAGAAGGAGCTTTTTTGTTTAAAGAGAAACATTTACTTATCTCACGCATGCGCAGTGTATATTGTATATTTAATATTGTTAGTGGTAGAAATAGTGCTCTGTTACTATCACTGAAAAAAAATGGTGTCAGTGATAGAACCTGTAATAGTGTTGGTATCATAGTACAAATAGTGCCAGATAAGTGGTGGCATTGGGAAATTGCCATATCAATAGTGTCAGTGGGAGAGATCATGCCCAGGGTTGTTTTCAACTGAAAAAAAGGGCCCCGTATTTGAAATCAGTTGGAGGAATGTTTTGTCAGAGGGAGGAATTTTGCCCCACTGTTGGGGTCAGTAAGAGGAATAATAAAAGGCCAGTTAAAGGCAGGCAAAGCGCTGCAGTTTCTCACCCCAAACATGCTATCTTTAGTCAGATCAATGAAATGATCAATTTAAAAGATTTGTTTACTTACTTTGTTGACCCAATATGTTGTCAGGGCCAAATAATCAGTTCAAATTAAGTAAATCTAGTTCGTAATGGGCCGATGAGGTCTCTAGTGGTGGTTAAAGATAAGTTAATGATTTAAAGCAATGGTGCACATTTTTACAGTAGGCATTTACCAAATAAATGCAAGTATTATTTTTGTAAGAATAGTTGAAATTTATAGGAAAACTTCAAATTGCTAATAAAGATGAGTAACCATAGACATAGCAACTGTCTGATACAGTCAAACTAAAATAATTATCTCATGTCTGTAATTACCTTCCTTTGATATCAGTATCTAGTGCAATCCACATACAAAATCACTTTTGTTAAACAAAAATATATATATTTCTTAATACTAACTCAGAAATAATGAAATGCTCTTTTCAAACCTTTGACTATTTTAATAATGCACTTTCTAAAGAATTTTATAAATGGTTTCACCTGTTTATTTTTTTCTGCACTTTACAGCTGCATGGGCCAATTTAAAACTATTACTAGAGGTAAAGTTGAGTAATATTATAAGCTGACCTTACAAATGATTTTTATGGATTGCATTCATTCACTGGATTCCAGGAAGCGAAGGTGACAAAGCCTAATTGCTTCCAGGAATCTAGTACATTGAACCAATTTGCCATTATCTCAGAATATGAAGGTCACTCTCACCTATTAATAATTGTGAATACATTTCTTTATGTTTGAAGTGAACATCTGCAGGTAACATCATATATACATTATAGTACACCTGAAAAAATAGAAAACGAAAAATCAGTGCTAAAGGATTACTATAGCAAAATATATTGTGTGTTGATACCAATATATGGCCAATACCTGTAAATTAGTATCTTTATTAATTTGTTCCTTAAATCAGACCTACTACTGGGGGAATATGGAAGCTGCCATCTCCGAACCCATTCTAAATAATTCTGATTGCCTGGATAATCATTTGGTTTGGTAGATTTAGTCACACTTGAAACAATCATATGGATAACTGTGTGACAATTAGCTGAACACCTGAGCAAACCAGGGGATCAGAACATCAACCAGAAAAGTTGTATTTTTAAGAGCAGAGCCCCAATATGGCATCTCTCCAAACAAACTCTCTGCCCTAACATTTGTGTGCAAACCAAAAGTGGCAATTACAGGTACTGAAATAAACTATATAAATGTTAAAGGGTGATTTATGGTCCACATTTATTCAATTGCTGTATATTTATTTTGGCCAAAACATGTTTATGTAACTAATTTTTTTATATTGGATAAAGTAGGGGAGAGTTATTTAGGGAGAAATCCCTTCATTTTCTGTCCTGTAGACTCAAAAGGAATCAAGACGATTGACTCATAAACAGCTTTCACACGAACAAATGACCCCAGTGTAAGTTTTTTTCTTTACCCTTGTTCTGTTGGTAACTCAGATTTCAGATTTGCCCTCATTTTAATTTCCACTCCAGTGAAAATTGTCAGAAGTGAGTACACGTAAAGTACCTAATGCTTTAGGCTGATTGACACTGGGCATCTCAAACCCTGGATACTGGGGACCTCTTTTGCCACTGCAAGGGGCAGTACTAGACTGGAAGTAAAGACTGAGGGAGAAAGAGTAGCAGTCATATCAAATGGGATGGGGCAAAGGAGACACTTGTATGATGACATTATACACACTATCATAGATGATTGAAATCCAACCAAAACTCATTGGAACCCTTGAAATATTTTTCAGGTTTCAGAGAACCCCCTGCTAAAAACTGTATCAAAATGTAATCTATGTTATCAGCATGAGTAAGTTAGTATGTAAGATCAAGGAATATGGCATACCTAGAGAAGGGGTCGCCTTTTTGTACCGACAAACCACTAAATTCACCGGCTCCGGACCACGCATGCGCGGGCAGCTGGGTGTCACTCAAAGGGGAATAAACTTCCCCTTTAGTGACCTCATGATGCCAGAACCCGCCCACTCTCCCATCACAGGCTCAGACACAAAACGCCCACTTCCCTGAGCCGGCGATCTGTATGGAGGACATGGTCCGCGGCTCTGCCGGTGCTCCCTCCCATCTTGGGGCCACTGACCAGAGCCGTGGACCACCAAATTTTTCTTGCGGACCACTGGTTGGCGACCACTGATCTAGAGTATATGACACTCATGTGGATCATTTCATTTTAACAATGCTTTCAAAAGAAAATATGTTCTTTAATAGATCATTGTTGGCATGTCACTGACACTGCAATATTTCAACCTAGAACTATAGGCCTGATTTATTAAAGCTGGCGAGGATACACTTTCATCAGTGAAACTGGGTGATCCAGCACACCTGGAATGGATTTTTTGCCTGGAAGTCATTTGTTAATGGCTAGCAAATGTTTTGAATCCTGGACCGGATCCATTCCGGGTGTGCTGAATCACCCAGCTTCAGTAATGAAAGTGTATCCTCTCCTACCTTGGAAAGCTTTAATAAATGAGGGCCAATGTATTTATTATCAGATGGTAGGTAAGTCTGCCCAAGGAACACCTAGTAACCTCATGAGGAACCCTAGAGTTCCATTGAACCATTGAAAATGTTCCAAACACAATAGTCTTGTCTGGAAAATTTACAATATTATTAGTAACAGAATAGTCAACCATGAAAAGGGACTTAAATTACTTTTAGTATTTTCAACTAAAAAGTACTGCACATTTTGCTTAATATAATCACATTTCATTAGTATTCGAACATAAATTTTGTGGCAGGTTTTTTCATTCCTAAGGTTTGTTGTGAAATACTGGCTTTCATATTAGGCATGTCTCCATTCTTCCAAGGCTGTAATGGACCAGAATCAGATAATGGTGTACTCCAGTAAAAGCTATTCATCAGTTTTGTTTTTATTTTTAACATTGTGTACGTTTAAGGCTTTTAAATGTTAGAATTTTAATTTATGAATATTCATTATTCACAGATATGTGGGGAAAGAAATGCACAACTTAATATGGAAGCAGCTTATCTTAATGGAAAAATTATCAGATAAAACAATATTCTCCTCTATTAAAAGTCTTTTTACAGCTGTTTTTATTAGCAAGTTATTTTACATGGCTTTTACCACACTGCATACAACATAATGCAGAACCAGTACTGATGAACCAAAAAAATCACATTAGCCATTGGTGCTCTTATCACATTCTGTCTTTATGCAAATGTTTGTGTTCTTCTTTAATAACTAAGTACAATAATAACTAAGTACGCAAGTGGCTGTCCTTGTTCATGAACACAGTACATTTATGATGTGCAGAGATGTATAATGACTCAGTAGCAACCAGTCAGATGACGTTACATTGTAGTGCAATCATTTAAAATATGATTGGTTGCTCATGGTTATTGAAGTGTTTTCATCGACATGGCTCTTCATGTTCTATATAACTATTATAAATAACCACATCAGTGTTCTCCCCACACAGTGTTCTCCCCAGCTCCACCCAAGACATGGACTAATCAACCCCCCCACTGACTAGGGGCACACATTAGGGAGAGGACAGCACCTCCACATTACTGCTGGCAGGGTCTTGGAAAGGGGTCCATCAGCATCTCCAAAGATGCTTGGCTTGATTGCCAATTGTTTGCCAATTGGCCTAAAATCCCCTGCATTATGGACACTTCCATGACTGTTGGGAGGACAGCTGTCGTGACCCAGAGAATGAGCTGATGCAGCTGTCAGGCTTTCTGCTTTAGGGAGGGAGGGGGACTATAATCCAGCTGTGAGCATTTCTCTGTAAGGGTCAGGGATCAGAAAGATGGAAGAGCACAGCAGGCAAGTACCTGGAGAGGACAGGACAGCCTGTGACGGCCTATTGTGCATAGGGTCACTGTTCTTTGAAAACTAAATATTTACCTTACTAACTATAACACCACTGGTCCACCAGGTACCCAGGAACCAAATAGTTACATTGGCAATGCACAGCAATGGCTTTGTTTGCGGGGCTGACTGAATTTTTGAGTTTTGAAATACTGGCCAAACCAACTGGTGGGGGGGGGGGGGGGGGAACACAGCTGGCTATCTTCAAGAAACAAAATAATGCACTGTTTTTTCAATTCTGTACAGCATTGCAGAACCCTATATTGCCATGCATATTGATATACTCTTTATACTCCTAGGAGTCAGAGACTTGCCAAGTGATGTTAATATATAGATACATGCTTGGCAATTTGAAGGTATTTCTGAGTAATTCTTAACTACTCCTAACGATAAATAGTAATAAGGTAGGTTGATTAGACCATGTTTTAAAAAAGGCAACTAAAAAATACTGGTTTAATTATAGTGGAGGCAGGGGCTATGTCAGGTCCTGGGTTCTTGTAACTCAATGATAAATATTCTGCTTAAAATAAAATGATTCTAGTATAGGGTAGTTGCTTTGCACACCAAAAATTGTGCGTCTACAGGTTACTGGCCCAGCTGAGATTGATAAGATAATATTCTCTTATTTACACAGGGGATGAAGGTATGGAAATCAAGAAGCAGATCACTGGCATGAGGAGACTGCTTAATGACAACACAGTGCGAGTTTACCAACGTGTCGGCAAAGAAGGAGAGAAACTCAAGGAGGAGTGTCGTGATATGGATATGAGCTGGACTGGGAGTTTGAGCCCTCCATGTGCTGCTGATGATCCCATTCATCCAGCACAGGCTCCATGGAATAGTATGCCAATTCAAGCCAGTGAGTTTTCAGGGCAATATGGAACTCGCTCCAAGACTGTGCAGAATCATATGAAAAATCCTGGATCTAATGGTATGTAACACTTTAGGAATGTATAAATGTGTATAAATCTACATAATTTATAATATATCCTGTAAGGAGATTTTATGTATTTATTTTTTTATAAATTCTTTAAAGTAAACGGTGAACATAGCAACAATACAAAAACAAAGAAAGAAAAGTCTTTAATGTACATTAAAGATATTAAACTAACTGATCTGTAACCTGAGAGTGAGTGTAAGTCTCCAATTTGGTTAATTTAAAGGAAAATTAAATAGAACCTAAATTAGATAGGTGGGACCTATTAAGATACATAAAAAGAAAGGTCAATAAATAAATATAAAAAATAAAGACTGAAAAAAGAGTGACATGGTTGATAGCCAGGCATTCATATAAATACCTATATTCCTGGGATTTAGTGTAATATAGGATTATTGCAGTCACACACAATCTGGAAAACGTGGGTGTGCAGTTTAAACTTTACTATTTATGTTTAGTAAAAAAGATAACGTAAAACTTTCATGTGGAACAGTTCCCCTATCAGACATACCAAAGTAGTCAAGCAGCACACCAGTAATCCCTTGCATACAAATACTATTGTGTCAGCAGAGACAGAGATGCTCCATTTATTTTCTCCTTGTAATGTGATTTGCTGCTGCAGCTAAATCATCCCAGTAGCAGGTGAAATGTGTCCAGGGAAAGTTTTGCACAGAGCATTCCTGTCATTGTTGACATTGTTTATAGAATAAAGTTTTTTAAGCAAGGATAAGTGGTGCGTGGCTTCTTTACTTTATATGTCATATCTGGGGAAGTGATGAGACTCAAAGATTGCAAACACAATCTTGTTTTTCAGACCTGGCAACTCATTTCTTTTTCCCTATCTATATGGCGTGCATATAGATAACTAACACAGATCAACAGTTACACTTGCTACTAATTCTATAAAGTATTTAAATGTGATAAATATTGAATTGATATTTGCTTTACATTTGACACCAAGGAGTGAGTTTAATACTATAAGATTTACCAATCTTACTATTAGTGTGTTTCTGAGAACCACTAGTTTTAAAAGCTGATAGTATTGCTGCATATGTCACTTGTTATATATTAGCTACACATGGACCAATCATTTAATAAAACACTGACAGGTAAACTATATAAATAATCTATTTATAAGGGCTGTTTGTATTAAAGAAAAAAAAACGCCAAATATGCTCAGTAGAAAAAAACACAAAAGAACCAAAAATTTTTGTTTGTAACTTAGCAGTAAATCACATCCAGATATTAAAGGATCGTTAATTCTTAACACAATAAAGTTGCATTGTATGAGATTGCTACAAATGTTTCACTGATATGCATGCAGCTAGATCTATATTGTTTTAAAAATTGGATATTTGACATTGAACATTCCTGTTTGTAACAATACGTTTAATGGTCCCTTAAATCTGTGTTTGGTTTTGCACACCCAACCCCTTCACCAACACCTCAAAATCTATTCCCTTTAACTTCTCATCATAGCCAGCAACTCACATGCAGTCTCACTTTTCTGCCTATCCAGAGTTATACAGCATTTACAGGCTCCAACTCTGTTGTACTTTGGAATACATACCCTGTCGTGTATACTGCAAACTATGTTCATCTATCAAACATAGCAATTTCCAAGGCAGAGGCGGTAATGTACCCCAGAGCTGAAGTCTATCTACAATATCCGACATGAGAACACTAGCAGTAAGGCTACCTCTAACTCTTTATTGTAAAAAATATAATGAAAAGGCCACAAAACTGTGGAAAGTGGAGAGTGTTCAAAACTATTTTTCTATGTTAATCTTTGTTTTTTTTATTACAATTTCTCTTCTTTTGAGAGCATTGATTTTATTATGTTGTAATCTGTAATTTGTTTTATATATAATTTAAATATTAAGTTTCTTGTACAAGAAAGTCATATTGTTTTGTAAAAAAGAAGACTGTTTTATATAGTGTTTTACCATTGTCAAGGTACAGTATCATTAGGAAATGTGGTACACAATGATATACTTATTTTAGGTTCTGTATGCAGATAATTTAAATGTTCTGATATAAAAATGATACAGTAATATCCTATTTGTGGTCATCACACATATTCTGGTTCAGTCAACTACAATTATTTCATATCCTCCTGTTGTAGTGATGGCCTGGACAAAAGATTGTGTGAGTGTGTACGCTTAGACTACTAATCATGGACTAAAGCTTTTTCCAGCATATTTCCTTTTGGTGTTCTGGGCCTACCCTAGATAATATAGGGATAGTTTTACATTGACACTTTTGTAAGACTCCCAGGGTTCCTCCGAAGTTGTTAAGGGTTTTTTGAGCAATGAGCTATTTGTGCCTCTCAATGATCTGTAAGGGTAACAGCATTCTTCCTACTGACCACCATGCTAGTATTCTGTGAGCTGTGGGTATAGTATTTATGGCAGGGGTTCCCTAAAGACCTGAACGTTATTTCAAGAGTTCCCCAATGTTAAAAAGGTTGAGAAAGGCTGTCCTAGAGCATGGACACAGGATGTGCAGATGATTCTACAATAGAAAAGAGTTTGTTGTATCATCATCATTTGTTAACTAGTACAGTAATGTAGAAAGACTGAGTTGTCCCCAGGAGGGTTGAAAAAGGGAGAGGGGTATAGAAGGGGTAATTAGATGGTGGGGAAAAAAGAAGCGTGTAGAGGGTGGGATAAGAGGTGTGGGGGTCGGTAGGGGAGGCAGAGTTAGGTATAAGAAGCAAACTAAGAAACAACACAGTAGTTTAGACCTTGGTCTAAGGCAAATAAAAACATATTTTAGATTATTCTCCTCTTACCAATTAGTGGGCTGTAGCAAGTCTTAACTCTCACCTTTTAATTTAAAAGAATAGCTGGCTTACTTTTGGTAACTTCTGATTTACCCATTGTTTGGTATTATTAAAATAGAGAGAAAGTCTGCCCTTTCCAAGAATATTCATTTTTACTATAAGTCATGTGACCAATGTTCTTTGGTTATTACCATTAACTCATTTTGGTAGGTGAAACAAGTAATTTAGTCTAACCTACCTTTTTATGCTACGAACAACATACTTGTTGCACTTTTTTCAGCTTTGAGTGTGATCACTGTGTCTGCAGTCTTGGATGTCACATTCTGCATAATAAAAATAATTCTCAGTGTTAGAAAGATAATTATTGACCCTAATATCAGCTGAACAGGGAAAGATGACATAAAATTTTTAATTTTAGCACTACATAAATACATTTATCAGATTTGTTGTTTATATTTTTTTGATATACTATTACATGTGCTGTGACTGTTATTATCATAAAACAGAGGTCATGTATACATAAGTAGAGAGGACTGTGGTAACGTTCATTTAAATAATAGATTTATAAAACATATATATATTTTTCTATATGAGTATCCCTATATAAAAAAGTGCTATGTATGATATGGGTATGATAGATCATTGCTGCTTATTTTAGTATTGTGATATGTGACAAGCAACTGGACCCCTAGAACTACTCAGCTGTGATAATATATCCTGATACATTTGGTGGCTGCATCTTGTTTGCTGCAGTTCCTTTGATCCTCTATTGGTGCTGTTTTTCAGACAAGGTATAGTTTTGTACCTGCCTTAAATTTTCCTATTTATGGATTCGGAAGTAAGACTGACCATCTACTTTTCTAATATTTCAATCAGCAAATCTTTCAAAGCAATGCAGATTCTGACATTTACTGATGTGATAACTTGACTGGCATATTTCTATATTTGACTTGTTTCATATGAGAATTTATCAGTTAGTTATAAATAATGTTGCCCTGGCTTAGGTGCACTGCTCAAAATGTGTATTATGTATAGTCAGTGTTGGTAGTGTCCTTTAGTTCTGCCAGCTAATATACTGAAATGTTGCCAGTGTAAGCATCAAGTTGATGAAGCAGTTCTTAATCATAAAGAAGCTAGTCAGCCCATGCCTCTAGCTGTATACAGAACTGTGAAAATGAAGTGAAGCCAAGTAAGCACCAACCAGTCAGTTACACATAATCTATTGTGTAAGCCTCACAACATTTATGAGAAAAAATTTGTGTCTTGTGAGCACATGTATTACTTTATTGCTAGAAATTGTGACTCCAAAATATTATTTTCAATATTTCCAGGCTTTTTATAAGGTTTCCAGGTTTTTGGACAGAAGCTGTGGATGCCTAATCATAACTTTGGGTCACCCCTAAAAAAATTGCACCTTACCCTCAAGGTTTTTGTTCTGCTCATTGCTGCAAATGTTTGGCTGAAAGGTTGAGCTGCTTTTTAAAGGTCACCGTAAAAAATATAAATAGATATGAACTGAAAAACTTTTTAAAGAGGAACTATACTCATTGGTACCCAATGAGTTCCGCCATAATCAGTAAGTATGCATAGACATTGGATGGCCACCGGTCATGGAATGTACAGGAGTTACATTGTCTTCAGCAGTTGGCTTTGTGTGTTGCACTGTGGCATGTGCTATACAGTGTGGAGCTAAAACAAAAAAGCCACCAGGAACCAGAGCTTTATGTTTTTGACAAAACAGACATTGCATGTCCCTTTCATTTAGCTCTACATCCAGGTGTCTTTTTTTCTTTCTAGTTTAGGTCCACTTTAAGCAAGGGAACTGGGCTTGACAATTTACTCTTTTGTTTGTTTTTATAAGAGAACCTATTTCAGTTTTAAATAAAACATGATATACTTAATAGTGTTACATAGACCCCCAAACCACACCGATAACCACCATTTTCATTTGATTTTTGTTTTAGCAATAGGTGACCACTGCACTAGGATTTACAGGCCTGCCTGTCCAACCTTCAAGTGAGCACCTTCGCGGGCTGTTGAACTTTCAACCCACAATCCATTAGGGCCCTTTCAGACTTGCGTTTCAAAACTGCACTGTTACCACTACCAGCCACCCCTCCTTGACTACTATGGTGACAGCCACAGAATTTGACAACAGCTTTGTTGTGCAGTTCAGCAAGTTAGGTGTGAATGAAGTTTGTTTTTTTTTCTAGAGGAAGAAAAGCAGGTACATGACCAGAAGTGAAGGTGTGAACACTGTGGTCAACTGCAAATCTAAAATAGCCCTTAGGTTGTGATTCGGTTTCTAATCATAGTTCCCCTTATTCCTGATTAGCCTGTAACATAGCGGACACAAGATCACCACCACCTGACTCAGCCTACAATGGTTTGGGATTCCATCAATAATGTCAAATGGCGAAAATATTTTCATTGCACACTATATACTTCCATGAGCTTAGAAACACCTTGGCCAAAGTCTTCCAGCAATGAGGTCACCTGAATAGAGCACAGAATTAGAATACTGCTAGTGTAGTAACAACATCATTTCTGTGCTCTCTTCCACCAACAAAACATAAAGTGTACCTGTGGTTTTGTAGCAACTTTGTGCATAGAAGGTAGTTTAGGGAATCATGTTTTTGTTTCTTCCCAGCAACACTTTTAATGTATTTTAGGAAAGTAACATTGGCTGAAGCATAAGGAACAAGTCTTCCCTTTCTATTCCTCCTCATTCACAGTAACATGTTCACTACTAAATTACAGGTGCACTATGATCCTATTGTTGCACATCTCATAACATATTTTCTGACATCATGGCCCTGAAATCTAGGGAACTAAAAACTAGGGCTAAAAAAGTCTACTTTCTGAAGATAAATAGGCATTTAAATTGACATATACCAATCATATGCTTTGTTTTACCTTGATCTATTGCTTTAACCTAAAACATTTAATTATCAAATATACAAAATATTTTTCTTAATCATCTCACTATCAAAACTACAAGAGTTTAAATTTTATTTTCATGTTTTATTATAGTCATGCACTGCTAGTGTTCCTGATATGTATTAACACAAATTTTTATTTTGCACTGTTTTTGTTTATTTTATTATGTTAATGTGTTTCTGGTGGGTCTGAGACCTAAGTCTAAAAATATAAGTAAAAAACATAAATATATACCTATATGACCAGAACATTTGATTTTTGTTTCGGGCTTATGTTACCAATGACTACTGTTTAGAATATTTCTATAAATGCTGCATAATGCTTATAATTTGAAATCATTCCATATATACAGGGAAAGGTTTTCATTTCCTTTGTATATAGAGTTTTATTATTATGTAAATATATAAATATTTTTTAAAATCAGATGTTGTTTTGGGGATTTCTTTTTTATATATATATCTATATATTGAAGAGACAAGGGATGATTGTGACAATTGTGTCTAATATTGTGTTGTGTCTTAATGAAGAGACTTATATGTCAAAATAAGAAACGCAAAAAAATAAAAGTCATTTTAACTGAAACTGTGTCTTGCAAATTTAACATTTCTGGCAAGGTAAAACATATCAATGGTACATTTATTAAATATAAAAATGTTAGAATTAAAATGACTTAGAGGACATATGGCTCTAAATTTGTCCTGGTATTAGTCTTCTGTTCCTGGATCGCCTTTTTGCTAGGTCACTATAATTACCAGTAACCTTATCTTCTCAATGGCTTTCAAATGCAATCCATTGTGTTCCATGGTTCAGTGGAACATATGATTCTATGTCAAATTAATTTTGTGCAGTATACAACTTAATAAACGTGTGTCATCTGACAATTTTCTTGTTATATATCAACACTACCACTACATGCATAAAGATATCCAGTTTAAAGATGCTGACATTGTTTGATAAAAAAGTACCACCAAGGAATAAGTATATATGTGCATTAAAAAAAAGTTAAATACCTAATTTTTATTTATAGCCAAGGGCAGGAAGGGGCAGAACCGGGCATTCAATTTATCTGGCCCAGGAAGTATCTGCATATGAAAGTATTCAGGGTGCTGGCAATGCAGGAACCCCAATGTCCTGATGGTATAGATATTGATCTAATCCTGACTTTGCACTAAAACTGGGCTCCTGTTATGCAGTGTGAGGGCATATTCATAAATAGTGTGATTGTAATAATTTTGTCTTTTATTTAATATGAAAGTACAATATTTTATCAATGACAGATGCTAAATAAAAAAAAAACAAAATAAACAAAAAAATCCCAGTACCTAGAGGATAACTATTTAGGCCGGGTTTCTAACAAAAAAAAAGAGTTCTCAGACACATTGCTAAATATAGAATCAATTTACAAGGCTATTACTTACCACTTATTTTCATCACAGAACTGACATGAGTTGAAATATATTTTGAGATGCACTGACTTTTCAATTGTACAGTAATAGAAGCTTGCTGGGGCACAAAAACGAACATTGTTATTGAGTGGTAATGAGTAAAACTAAAGCTCAGATGTCCAATGTAATTGAAGCCTATTTGTTGGTATTAACATACTTTCCCTTTTAATCCTTTTTTATAGATGCAACGCCATTATTTCCAAACTGCAGATTGCTTCTCATTTTGATCCCATACCAGTCTGTCTGAAAATTAGAATATTCCCCACCAAAACAAATGGGCAGACACAAAGGATACTCAAGAAATCTCAAAATAGCGACTCTGAATAGCTGAACCACAAAACTAAACACAGCTTTACCTTCACCCTGCTTGAACTGTCCTAAACCACAAAGGAAAAACTAATAGTTTACTTTATTACAGCCCTCAGAATACCATTTACTTGCTCCTTTGGGTTTCTGTAAGTCACTGGAGTCATTGGGCCTGATTTATTAAAGCTCTCCAAGACTGGAGAGAATACATTTTCATCAGGGAAACTGGGTGACACAGCAAACCTGGAATGCATGTGGTCCAAATCCATTCCAGGTTTGCTGGAACACCCAGCTTCACTGATAAACGCTTCAGTGAATACACAGATTGGACCCATGCTGGAGCAACTGCTTGGCAAAGAAAAACTTTCCTCTACTAGGAATGGGAGGAAAGGGGATATAAATCAATTCTGTTGCTTTGCCCTGAAAAGCTTAAATATAGGATTGCTTTAAATATTGAGTTGTCCTTGGTGGAGCTCTTCCTTTTGCTGAACATCAGAAATCAGTAATGCACATGGAATAAAGTTTCTCCAGATTCTTATTTTAAAATAAAAAATACTTTTAAAGTAGAAGAGAAAGGCAGCTAAGCATGATGGACATATTAAATACTTGCATTAATTATCACATTTTATGATTATGTACATTGAATTTGGGATGTGAGCTAGTAAAAAAAAAATAAGTGGCCTCCTGTGAAAGCAACAAATGGCATTCCTGTGAAGGTCTGTGACTTGTGAATATCTACAAAATCCAGTAATAACAAATCTGCATTAAGTGCTAATAGGAAAGGCTGATTTTAATTGAATTAGGTACCTTTATAATCTGCACTTAAAAGGTTAAGCTTTGCTTCTATGGAAACATCACACCAGGAAGACATTCACAATGAACAGTAACTGCAGCAAAATCTGCTCTTTTAAATCTTTCTTTTACCCAGTCCTATGTTATTTACCGTTTCAGAATAATGCCTGTGAAAACATGTTCACAAATATAATCCTTAATAAATTGCAGTGACCTACTGCAGTGAACCAGCAACTGAACCCGGCCGCGCCTCTCTACTTACAAGCATGAGTTTGTGGAAGGGCAGCTGGTGCCAAAAAACTTCTTTTAGTCATGTGTGATCGGATCAAATCAGATCTGCTGTATTTAAAACTTTGAGTACATTCCCAGTATCATGTTGACTGTACTTTACTTTTAGTATTGTCACTGGATTATAGATGCATAATATCATTTGTGAAGAGCTTGTTTTTTTTTCTAAGGCACTTGTATTGTTAAAGAACAACTCCAGCAAAAGTGCCATATGGTTTCCTTATGTGTTCCTTCAAAATAAATGAAATCATATTTCAATGCAGTTAGTGTAATCGCCCGGAATGCCAGCTTCAATCTAAAATCAAGCTTGCAATGAGAAGGCATGTTCTGTAATCAGAAAGATATGTGGCACATAGGTTGGCTCAAAGAAAGCAAATAGTCTGGCGTGACTACCTGAACTCTAGCTGAACTTTGTCCCAGACCACAGCAAAGTAACACTTTATACAGTACACATAATAATACTAACAGGATACAAAATAAAAGGTATGAGTAGAAGCCAGAACATATAAATTAACTTTGCCATGGTACATGTATCTGGTGACATCTACACACAATGGGCCTGATTTATTAAAGCTCCTCAAGACCAGAGAAGATAGACTAGGTGAAATAGACTAGGGGACCAGGGGAACCTGGGTGATCGAACAAACCTGAAATGGATTTCTTAAACGGCATTCGCTTTACCTGGCAAATGATTGGTATCCTAGATCTAATTCATTCCAGGTTTTCAGGCTTACCCATGTTCCCCTATGATAATCTATTTTCTGCGGCTTTAAAAAATCAGGCCCACAGAGTCCAAATTATTGATACTTTACCATATGAGGCAGCCTTTCTCAAACCTCGGGGAACTTGGGAAACCCTTGAAATAACTTTCTTTTTTTCAGGGATCCCCCTGCTATAATTACTATAGCCACAGCTCACAATATTTTAGTGTGGTGGTCAGAAAGAAGAATCCCTCTTACATTACTGACCAGGGGGAAGAATGTCATCTTCACGGATAGCTGAAAAGATCAATGTGTCAGTGGTAACTGGCCTGGGAGGCATAAATTGCTCATTGCTCAAGGAACCCCTAGTAACTTTTGGAGGAACCCTGACTGAGAAACCAAGTCACATTTACCTATAACCCTTTACTTATTCCACCACAAATGCTAAATATACAGTTGGTAATTTATTCATGGTTGAGTAGACTGTGTATTTTGTATCAACAATGGAATATGAAATAAGGACAGTAAATACTAATTTATAGATCATGAAACAATCAGCACCATCTCTAATATTAGCCTAACTTGAAAGTTTTTTAAAAGCTATTTGCAGGATTAGAAACTAAGCTTAGATATAAATTCTAGGTAACAGCTGAATAGATAAAATGCATATTTATTAACTGTTTTACCAAGAAAATAATGCATTTTTACCTATTCAGTCTTGAGATTTGCAAAGCTCTGCCGCAGGAGATGGGAGGGGGACTGGCCATTCTTTGCTGAAGATTCACTTTAACATATAGGTCTACCTGACATGGATTACAACTTTGTTTCACTCAACCTTAAGCTTTATTTATTTGTATCTATGCCTATATATTACACAAAGAAGAAAGTTTGTAAGTAGGAGGAAGTTTTGAAGAAGGATAAACCCTATTAGGTTTTACTGCAGTCCAGACCTCCATTAGCAAGACTTCCTCTCACTTTTATGTTTTAGAGACAAACTTTTACCAAGGGAACATCTGCAACAGGATAGAGACAACAATAAGAGGTTGCAGAGGTTGCTGCATTCCTTTATTTAAATAACAAAATCATTCTTACCTCTGTTCGTGTTGCTATTAAAGAGTTTCCAGCACCTCCTGTCCTGGTCCTACAACTTTTATACCAGGCAAGAAGTGACTGAATCTCTCCAATGTAGCCATGACCGCAGTAAAACTTGACAACAGTTCTAACATGTACCAGCACTTACCAGAAGAAAGTTTTAGGTATAGACAGATTTTTTTAACTTGTTGAGTGTTTGTATTCTACACCCAACCTTCTGGCACTTGCTTTTGAAACCACAGAACTCTATTTTTTGTTGTATTCTGCCCAGGTAGCATTGTTAGTAATTGTGCTCCACATTAGTCACCAGAAATGTACTAAAGGAAAAGCTTTGTACAATGCCTGAAATTTATGACATTGTATGTATATTTTTATAATATTAAATGTAACCCAATTGTGACACAAAAAGGTACTAAATGTAGGACCTATATTGTATGTAAAGCTCTAGAAAAGTGTTGGGAGCATCCACGTTCATCAGACGAATCTCCACAGCAAACTTCTATCTGGTGTTTGAGACTCATTTAAGCAGATCCATACTAATAAAATTAGACAATTGCGGAGTATTATCTTACAACAACCAGATGGAGTGAATAAGATCCAGTTCATTGTGTCTGAAGGCTGTAGACTTCTAATAAAAATGATTGTCCCTTCCAACTTTGTTATTAGCGTATTATATATTGAGCTAAATGAATGATCTGGTGGATACCCTATCCTGATAGACCAAGTCATTATTGCTAGTAGTTCCAAGACCTTTATTTCCAGATAAAGGAAGATCTGTTTTTGGTTGATTTCTTGTGTCAGAGACATCAACAAAACATGGATGTTCACATTAAAGGTGTGCTGCAAAATAGAGGTGGACTACACTATCCTTCTCATGGACAAATCTTCCATCTTTACTGCCTTTACTGAATGCCTCACGTTTCACATAATCTACATTACCAAGTTTCAAAAACTAATTTTGTATTATCTAGGGTGGCCATGAAAACCTTAGTTCCCCAGATGTTAGCTAATGATAATGGGAAAGAAGCTTCCTTTAGTAATGATAGACTATTTTCTTGGATTACATCCAATCTGCTAAAAAAATGTAGGCTGCAGTTCAAATAACTTCTTCTGTTATCACCAAATATCATTGAGAGCCATTAATCATATAGACTATTGCTTGTCAAAAAACAAAAGGCATATATAACAGCTTGCATGCTATTGTAAAGGATAGAGTCCTATTTGGCCATTTAGGGTTTAAGGTGTGTGCTGAAATTTCGGAACAACAATTCCATGTAGGCATACCTACTTTAAAGTCATACGGTTCAGCATTTAATTGAACTAGTTCTGAACTTTTCTATTATTCTTGATATTAGACTAAAAAAGAAAGCAGCAGTTACTTGACTGATGACTTCATAGTTTTGTGCATGTGGCAACTCACTGCTCCACAGACTTTAAAGGCATTATAATAGTAACCTTGACATGTATGTTGGTAGGCTGCCATTAAAATTCATGGAAATGCTCCTCTGTACTATGTATAGGCAGGGCCGGAGGTAAGCTTGACAGCAGAAACTGACTTTTTAACATGATTTTTTTTTACTTTTTCATGAAAGGTATGTGATCATGGAGGAGATAGAGACTTTTTTAATGGATAAATCATTATCCTATAAACAACAACTCCACTCCCAAAGAAGTTGTCCTTTACAAACCCCCTCACCCTAACCCAGGACCCCTGAGTGAATGCCACTGAATAAAATACTTGCTGATGTCACACAACTTTTGCAAAGATAAGAAGTAACTTCTCTTCCTATTACCCTCACACTGTTGTCCTGTTAATATCTTGTTGCTATATAAATTCCGTTTATTAATAATATGAATAATAATAATTATAATAATAATCTAGAGGCTGTCATAAGTATGGCTTTCTATGAATGAATGGAGCCATGGTGTGTGTGAACATCAGAAGTATTAGCTACCCAGGATGTTTTCTTTGCAAGTGAAGAATGCTGAAACAGGGAGAGGTGAAAGTGCTTTACCAGCTAGATTGCACTCTGGTGAATATGACGTTACATAAACTACAATTTCACTAAAAGTGAAACACTTATTATAACTGAAAGCATTAATAAGCCTGTATGGGCTGATTTATTGCAACAATGGACAGTAAGAGCCATCCTCCTGCCACATGCAAAGATTGAAAGATGACAATACACATTTTAAGGGATCCAGTAGTTTGTTAGAGAGATAGTAGTAGTTAGAGATGCAACAGTGGACTTGTGTGATTGGTATGTATATAACGTAATAGGGAAAACTTTATTAGGAGGGAGCAACAGTCCAAGTTTGTATTAATAGACAAACATTTTCTGTAGGACATTTGTTCATGTCAGAACTGCTTCTCCTCCCATACAGTTGGGTTGACACCTGGCACACATTTTATCAGCCTTTTGGCAACCCTACATACAACTCAATAGAAACGCAAAATAAATATTTTATTAAGTTTCTATCCCTTTAACTACTACAACTTACAAAGAAATGTCTGGATTTTGTACCTATTCTTCCATTTTTCCTTAGAATGCGAAAATGAAGGCTTGTGCACATGAAATATGCTTTCAGATTTAATTTAAGATCATTTTATATTGATTTTTATATCATTCACATGTGTTTCAGACCTCCTCCTGACCTTCTTTTAAGCTTCTTCAAGCTGCCTTTTACATAAAATATTATATTGCTTCTAATATACCGCAATTTTAGATACAATGCGGATTAAGACTTGGGAAATCATTCACAATTTTTTTTAACCTGATTCTGTTTGTGGTTTTATCAGCACATTTTCTGCCTCTCCCACTTGAATTATTCACAGTTGAAGTATGCTATTTCATTAAGCTATTTGACAAATGAACACATGTAGTGCAAAGACCAGATAGAGAAGAAGTATAGAACACCTTGCAGGGCATTCTATGAAGCAGGGTGTGGACACATATTCCCACACCTTTACTCAATACATTTCAGAGATATATTAGATTTATCTGTCCAGCACTAGAATGTTGATGATCCTGTCTGCCTCTTCTGAAATACAGCAGTTACTGTGTTTTATATTTGAGGTTACAGCACACTCTAGTGGACCTCTCCTGTCAACTGGATAGAATTTAAAACAAGAAGATAAGAACTGCTTTTAAAACTATTCCATAATAAATAGCATTTAATACTATTATTAGTTTTCACGTCTATAAATCTAGACTATAGAGCAACTATTGTAGTTTTTGTCCTGCAGACATTTTAAGGGCCCACAAAGTAGCAAAGGACGCAGTCAGTCACCTCTTTGCAACTGTAGTATAAGAAATGCTTTTAAAAGTTTTAAAAAGTAGCAAAGAAAATCATCATAAGCCTAAAGCTAGGAACACACTTCCAATAATTATCATTAGAAAATGAACGATTACGACCGATCAACGAATATGCGTGATTATATTTGAACAATCGTATTGTGCACAATTTTGTACATGCTATAACAATATGATCGTTAAAATATAATCCACCAATAGTGTACACACGCTAGATACAATCGTTTGAACGATGCAGGGAGTGACATGTAAAGGAGAAAGTGTATTGCACTTACTTGCACTTGCACTATCACTGACCAACTGTACACACGATACATAAAGAACAATCGTCGGCCAATCAGATCCGCCGCGACGGTCGTTTATTTCATCGGCGTCATTGGTCAGTTGTTGGTCACCTTTTTTGGGAACGACTTTCGGCAGATCGGTCGTTCATCGTTCATTTCCAACGATAATTATTGGAGGTGTGTACGCAGCTTTAGGTAGAACAATAAGAGGAAAATACAGAAAACCCATTTGATGCCATTTAACATAATAAAAAGTATAGGACAGCCACTTAAAGACCAAATTGAAAATATCTACAGATCACAGATGTGAAATGCTTGGGGGCAGCCCCTGATGTGTTGACAAAAGTATCATCATTGAAGGATATGGAATCTGGAAAATGTAATAACAACCTTATCTTGTAATAAAATCAAAGCAATATGAAAAGTCCAAGCAGAAGGCCAAGGCATATCATGGTCTGTTGTACCCACTGAAATGACAAAACAAGAGATGTATAGGTCACCTAATGTTAATAGTAAATACTTTTTTACATACCAAAGACTTTTCCTAAAAGTAAAATTGTCTTCATGTTTAGTACTCAAAAAGTTTCCTGAACTCTTGTCAGATTGTGCAAGGGGATGAGCCGCCAGCTGTCATTGTCAATTTTAGTAAAATATTGTAGGTATTGTGTTTACTTCATCAAGACAGCTGACATGCATGAACCATTAGATAATGGCCATTTTGCTAGTTCTGGTAGATGTATACAATAGTAGTCAGCATAATTAACACTTTACAGATCACCAGATAGCAAATTAATAATGGTGACACTTTGATATTGGTGAACACTTTAGGCAACAGTGGAGATCAGAAATGTTTGTTTCCAACATCCTGATCACCACTTTCAAAGCAATGGCAAAGCACAAAGTATAGGGCAGTAATGTATGTAAATGTGCCATGTACTTACATTCAAATATGGAGATCAGTTACTGCATTGAGTTGAGGTTTCTTGTTTCCACTATGTTACTATAGGCAAAATACTAATCACCATGGTAACCATGGTGTAAAATCTGTAAATATAGACAAAATACTAATAACCATGATTACTGTTTTATCAAACTGACATTAAAAAGTGGTGAACAAATAAACATCAATATGTTCTTTAACCACTGCTTTTCTATTAACAGGCCCTATAAAAGCAACATTTTAGATGGTAGAAAATGTCTTATTTTATTCATTTACAGTGGCTACAGGTGCAAACATTCTGGCTACCTAACAAGGAATGAAAATAAAAAGTTAAAACTACTATAGGTATAACTGAGGATGCCATTGCTGAACACCCTTCCTTATAATGTTACCTGCCTGGATATTCTGATTTAAACACTATACTGTACTTTCGTATCCCTGAAATATGTATCTATATAAGAATTTGACTGAAAAACTGAAAACTAAAATCAGAATTCAAGAAAAGCAGCTAGTAGCTATCCTTCAGAAAAAACAAGCTAGCCAGGGAAGATGTTTATCTCTCAAAGCACAGGTTTTCTTTAAAATAATATTAAGTGCCAGTATTTCAGTATGCACCAGCTGGGATAGCGGGACTGTACTCTTAACTGTGTATGTGTGGCAGTCAGTGTCACAATGGCCAACTGAAAATGAATGCATTTTTTGGGAAAAAAGACTTCTACCAAAAGACCCTATTTCTTGTCTAACAGAATTCCCAACTTGCTGGGAATTCAATGTATATTTTTCTGCCTTGGGAACAACCAATGGTCAAAGGGAAGGTGCAGCCTATTATTAGCAAACATGTATTTTTAGGTAATATTTTAGATAATTATTGGAAAAAATTTAAATCATTTTTTAATATCAACTCCTTATTTAGTAACTTATTAGAATACATCAAAGAAGACAAAGTCTGAAGAGAAGAATTAAAGTAAAAAGTAAAATGTGTTTGAATAAAACATTTTTATTGTTTACTTTTATATTTTTGTGATTGTGTTATACATCACCCAAACTTACTATTATTTTAGAAAGAGCAGGGAAGGATTAGCGTTTTCATCAACCTTTTATTGCTGTTTGTGTCCGTGCTAGGTAGGTTTACATTTTTAATAGTCCTTGTGACCACTGTCAGGAATTGAAAATGTTACTGTTGTTACCAAGAGATATGGGTCAGCCTTTTAATGGGGGATACATATTTTCCTACAACAGCTGTCTATTTGTGGATTTTGCTACACTTTGAGGAGATTTTCTCTTACTTCCTGTTGCTGCTTCAAAATAAACAGGGCTGTTAGTCCTTTCCGAACCAGAACTAAACAAATGGGGCATACATTCACTGTAATGTTGCCACACAGGGAGTGCATTGTTTCAGTAGATCGATGCACTAATAGATTTGCATTGTGAGAGGGAGAGGTAAAGCAGTGCTAATGTGAAATTGCAAGAAGCAGAGCCTGATTATGTAATAAACCGATAAGGGTAGGTAAGTACATAATTATAAATCATACATAGAAAAAGTTTTAAAACATAAACTCACACGGGCAAAGCACATGTTTACTTTCAATTCAAAATGCATTATTTTTGTTCATAAAACATAACATTTCAAGCTCTTTGCAAAGCATTTCCTTGTCTTCTTCATGCTACACTGTTCATGATAAATCTGGGATTATGAACCAGATTTGGAACGCATTGTTTTTATACAAATTATATATAATTACAGGAAAATCTTCCAAATTCTTTCTAGTAAAATATTTATGCTAGCCCATGCAGCCTTGTGTAGTCTGTCCACTCTGTTGGTCACTTGAGAATTCACTCAGAACAAAGTGACCATTCAAATTTAGTAACCTCATATATGGTATTATAAGCGTAGGATTCTGAGCTTCTGATAAAGGTAAAAGCACTCAAAACGTTTGCCTTTTTCAACAGATTCTTTTTCAGTGAATAACAATTACAGTTGGAGGGCTTTGTGCAGCTAGTCAATAGCATAAAACAAAACATCTGCTTATCTGAGTTGTAACATGAAATTAATGTAAAAAAATAAAAAAGTTGTGAACAGGCCACTTTATATTGGAGAAGAAACATACTATATATACTGCCTGTTTGCAGTCTTTCATTGAATGCATGCACAGTTCACTTTACATTCTCAGCATACCTTGGTGCTGGAATTAATGTACATACACAGAAGTTACATTATTCTAGCCTGGCCGATAAAGATGGCTGAAGTTTTTGAAGAGCTGAAAAAGTGATAGCAGTGTAGTAACATAATGCAATAGGAACTACGTAAACAGGGAAATGATTTTATCTCCATTTTAACCTGACTTTTTTTAGTTTCAGCAGGATTTTACCCAGCATCAGTCTCTCACATAGCAGAGAATGTGAGAGGGATTCATCAAAGCCTCAGTCATCTCATATCTATAAATACTTTTGCACAGAATAATTAGGTTTGGCTAACATGTAAAACAGACTAAATACTGGCTTTATCCAACCCAGGTACAGGACCCGAACTTAATCAAATATGAGAAAACAAAAGGTTTGTTTTCCCCATAACAGATCTAATACCAGAGTCCATATTAAACTATAGGTAATACAATACATATACCCTGCCAGCCAATGCCTTACATAACCTCTCAATCTGCTCAAACGTGGAAAGGAGTACATTTTGCTGACATATTATGGATCTGCTACAGTCTAACAGCAACCTTTTGCCAGGTCTCTGGCAACTTGTTATGTGCATTTTCCGAAATGGCTTTTCTCCAAGCTTCACCATCATTTTAATTTATGTTACGTTGTGTGTCCTGAGTCCTATGTCCTGAGTATACTGCAGTTCCCAAAACTAAAGGAATTACTGATGCTATTTTATTCTGCATCTGAGCGCTATGAGGTATGGCTTCTTTGTCCCATATTTTCCAGGAGCCTTCCAGGGAATCTACTGTACAAAGGAAAAACAGACAATTTTACAGAGGACTTTGGCTGCTCAACAATTTGTACCTGTCCCCTGTACCTGTATTCTTTGCACAATATAATGAAGTCAACAAGTACTGCAAAATTAGGGTATGTCAGGATAACTTCCAGGTTTTGGGGTATCAGCTTTACATTTCGCCATGTGCTTTTCAAACTGTGCAGAACCAAAATCATTCCTGGATACTGGTATATCATACAGTTCCACTAAATATCTCCACCACTGTGTGATAGTCAATGGAATAGTTATTTAAAACACTTCTACATAGCTGTTCTAGTCCTTGTCACTACTGGCACCTAATACCTGTGTCTCTCACAAAAAAAGAATATATTTTTGTGTTAGATGGCCTTTGTTATCTGGCATGCATGGATGTTTCATTCTCCCCCTCTGGACTCTATTGACCCTTTTGATAAAAAATAAAAAATCAATCTTACCCAAAGTTGATGTTTTCTTCTTACCTGGGGGTAGTGGCTCAGAGGTCAGATCCTGGAGATAGTCTGTAGAAGTCCATTGCTCCACAAAGATAAGCTACTTGGCAATCAAACGGGAAAAGAAAAGTGCACAATGGGTTATTTTGGGTCTAAACCATTTTGTTTTGCTCAGATACTCACATTCGCGTTATCAGTAAAAATGAGAATGGAATGAGTTATTATTATTATTAATATTAATAATAATAAAAATAAACAGGATTTATATAGCACCAACATATTATGCAGCGCTGTACAGTATAACAGTACAATAGGGGTTGCAAATGACAGACGAATACAGACAGTGACACAGGAGGAGAGGACCCTGCCCCAAAGAGCTTACAATCTAGGAGTTGCTCTCTATAAAAGGTATCATCATTCCTAGAAGGTGGCTTTGATGGCTATTTCAGGTATCATATGTTCTCACTGCAGGGCTCAGCCTCCATGAACCCAATCACTGAATTCTTCAAAGTATTCACCCTTAAGATGAAAGTAGGATCAGATCAGTTCCCCAGAATATCTGAAATAAACAGAACCTTCAGCCTGAGCTTCCAGGAACCTTAAAAATGTGACACAAGGATTATTAGGCTGCATCAGGACCCGTGAAACTGTGGTTGAAATTACTAATTACGGAACTGCTGGACACCCTTCGGTAGGGACCAGTTATATACAGCTAATACCATGTCTAGGTCCACTGATATATCCTCAGTAAAGATGATGAGACCAAGGAACTAGATAGCATATTTTGCAAGCTTGCACCTTTCCAGTTTAGCATATAACCCAATAATTTTAAAATGTTACAGGAATTTTTTAAACTGCACTCTGTGCTCAACTAAAAAGAAAGACAAAATCAATATATCATCTAGATGGGCAACTATTATTAAATCATCATTGAAGATACATGCTAAAATTTTTAGAGTTCATTACAGAGCATCTTAAGCGTAACCATGTACTCCAGAATATAATGCCAGAAGCATGTGCAAAATGCTGTACTGCATGCTTTTTCTTTCAGAATTCTTGTAAGACCTTTGAATTAACAAGTAGGAGTAAGTAATAATTCTTGGTTATTACCTAGTTGAGTTCCTATAGTCTACAGGGGTAAAGGATGTGATTCTTCTTCTCCGAGAAAAATATACCTGCACCAACAGGAGACATAGATTGGCTAATAGTTCACTTCTTCAAGTTTTCATCACTACATTCTTTGAGCATGGGCTGCTTTAAGCACCAGAAAATTATTTTATTTTTAATACAGCACACTACATTGTATGGTAGTGTCTTGTGCATTGTGGTATTTGGCAATTCATGGATATTGGTAAGGTGCATTGGGTTGCCAGCTGGAATAGGTGGTACTGAGTAACACCAATGCATGCGTGTGATGGTGTCATTAAGATGTTTAAGTGCTTTTACTGCTTGTTTAGAATATATAATACTTTAGTGCACAACGCCTGAGATCAGGGTTACTTTACGTACTAATTCTGCAGTCTGGAAAACATCAGTTTTATAGATAATTTACACGTTTGTGGGATGCTGTGGTAGAGCAAGTTAATTAGAGCAGTTAAGCCTGTCATGTTGTAAAAACTAAGCCTGCATTGCTATCAAGCTTTTGTTCATGAACTTTACAAATAAGTTTCTGCTGCCACAAGGGAGATCTGGCAGTCAGTCCTGCTCTGTACACAATCAGTCCCAGCAGTGGGCCTGATTTATTAATTCTCTTCAAGGCTGGAGAGGATACACTTTCATCAGACACTGGGTGATCCAGCAAACCCAAAACAGTTTTGGTCCAGTATGGAAAATATTTGCTAACAAATAGCAAATTACATTTAAGAAAATCCATTCCAGGTTTGCTGGATCTCCTAGCTTCACTGATGATGATGTATCCTCTCCAGCCTTGGAGCACGTTATTAAATCAGGCCCAGCAGTGCCTCAGACCTTGCCAGATCTAATATAAGCAATGCAAATGTAACAAATCTTGCAGTTTCGGCAGCATTAAGAAAAACAAAATACAAAGACACCATCATACAGAAATATTGATGCGCTTCTTACTACCAGTGCTTACTCATATAGACGGTTCCTAGCATTTGTTTGCATTTGTTTCTAAATCCTGAAGAGGAATATTTATGTTGTCGTATCTGGTGTCTTCAAAAAGGGCACTGATCAAAGTTTTGCAGTGAGAATGTTGAGCAGAGTTTTCCTGACTGCCTAGGTTACTGTGTAACATACACATCTACATTCCATTCTTTTTTTTTTTTTTCACAATGGACGTATACTGCCACGTGTTTCAAATTATCGAAATACATATTAAGGAAAGCTTGAAATGTCCATTTTGTTAGCACAACATTGCCTGTTGTATCATGAACTGAGAAAAGTCCATATCAAAGCTTGTTTCTATATTTAGCCAGGGGGCATTTTATTTAAAACTAAAGTTATCTTTTAAACACTAAATAGAGTCTTAGTAAACAATTTAAAAAGATGGTAAAGCATTACAAGCAGAAACATCTATCTCATACCCAGTACAATCTCCTTGTACCTTTTGAACAGATTGAGTTCCTCTGGTCTCCTTACCTAGTTTTAGGTTCCTTTTGACTTAACAACACAATTCCTTCTGGTTTGTGGCCACTTTTTAATGTTGTAAACCTCCTGCTCAGGTTTATTGAAAAGCTATTCTATTGGATAGAGACTTGGGAACTGTGTATGTAGCATCATTTGTAGATCTATTTGTGAGATGATGCATTACTTGGCTGAAAGTGTCCCATACAAAAAGAAAGAATGTTTTATATGTCAGCTTTCAAAAGAAGTGATCAATTATGTGCCGCAAAAACATTTTCTGAACATTTTTACTACCAGCTTCATCTTGAATGACTGACAAAACACTAGATGTATCCATGTATTCATACAGTAGGCCAAATTCTATACTATGCCAATTTAAGTATTTGCTACATTTTTGTACCATTTTTGTGATTATTATGGACACCATACGTGGAAATTTAGCAAGGTCAGAAGAATCCGGAATGCACCAACACTGACTGGCATGGAAAATCATCTGGTCAATGTTTTTTTTGACATGGTTAATAAATCAATGGTCAACATTCCACACATCTTTGTTCATTGCAATATTTGGTTGTACAATAACCACATTTCTTGCTCATATCTAAACATGCTTAATGTGATACATTTTAGCCACATGGGGGTTTATTTGTCCAATTTGCAGTATCTGCACAACCAGAATTATTAAGTAGAAAATTAGGCAATGACAGAATTAAAACTGAAAGAAGCACGTACAGAGTGAAAAATGTGGACAGTGGCTTACATATCTTTACTATTTAGTCTCTAAATGTATTAGTAGTCTGGCTTTCCCTGGCTTCTTTGTCAGTTCAAGTGGAAACAGAAACAGACAAGACTTGATCTTAAGACAGTACAGTGCACACTTATATGTTACTGAACAGGTCTGAGACAGATGGGTTTATCTCTTCTCCAACTATACAATACAGAAAAATTGGGGATATATTTTCTAGAAGTGAGTAACAAACTCTAGTTATAAAAGCTAAGCTTTCGCAGCAATGGGAAAACAACAATGGATGCAATCACAGGCAACTCACTCAACTAGAAGCAGCCCACTCTTTCGCTGAATTCTGCTAAACATGGGATGTGTAATTATCTAAAACCTTTTCCAAAAAGCACTTTAAAAGTATAAAAGCATGCTAAACGTCACAGTGGGTTTCCATATTGTTAATAGGAATGAATAATGAGAAACTTAGGACAACAAATATTCAAATACAGTATTTTTGTATATTAACATTTACTAAGTAGTCTTATTCTTAGTAAGAATATATTTATTTTGGTCACTGAAGTTCATTCAGGGGAGTATATTTTACTTAGGGGCACATTATTTAAAACAAGAAAAAAGAAAATATACACAGAAAAGGACCTGTTGTTTTTCATTTATCTATAAAATAAACACAGAATTCTGATTGGATGGACCTGAAAAAAATATTTATGTGCATTTGTCTCTGATTTTAGTGAATCAGACTAATATTTTCCATTAAAAGGTTATATTTTTTTTAAAGATTCTTTAAAAAAAAAAAACGCTATAGGAAGGGTCAGTTCCAATATACAGAATATACAGTTGCCAAACCTAATTGTAAACATGTAGAAGCAGAAAGAAAAGGAAGAGGCTTTTTATGGCAATTATGTTACATTTTTTATTGAAATGTAACATATTTACCTTATTCCGCGCTGAACAGGAGACGGGACGGGACAGCAGCTGGGAAGGATACATTTTGATACATTTGGACCATAAGACGCAGGGACTTTTTCCCCCCACTTCTGGGGGAAAAAAAGTGCGTCTTATGGTCCGAAAAATACGGTATATATATATTTATTTTATTTTTAAGTAGAAGAGCCAGTATCCCAACAATTTGTAGAGCTCTAACTACCCACTACCCACTGATACTTTGTTCAGTCTTTCCTTGGGGTTGAATGTGAGGCCTAATACAACAATCAATCTGAGGGAAAAGGAAAACAAGCTCGCTACTTGTAAGTGACCAATTTTTTGTTTTCTGATCAGACCTGGATAGATCAGACTTGATGGAAAAATAAAAAAAGTGCTGTCATGAGTTTAAATGATTTAATAAATCTGAATTCCAATTCATTTTATAGAATTTATACACATGTGAGGTGCAGTGTTTCGGATCTTCCAAACAAATAAATACTGATCAGAAAATCAATTGGATTTGTCAGTCAAGTAGATCTGCTCATGTGTACTTGGCCTTCGAGATGATAAACAAATAGAATAGCTAAGGACATCCTGACTCTTGCTCCCTATGTAGTTTTCTAAGAAGATGTTTCTTAGTGTTTCCTAGGTGTAAAAAATTCTAGAGCATCTCGAATATCTACAGTCTTTGTGCATCTCTAAATTCATTTCTTCCTACCTCATCACGTAAGTTACCTCATCACACATCTTTATTCTTACAATCTCAAACCATAAAAACTACATTACATCAAATTTTCTTGAATTTAAACAAGACCCCTTACCTATTTCTTTATGAATTATAATCAGGAAATAGAATCAAGTGAGTTTAAAACTTTACAGAATACAGAGTCTGCATGGTAGATAAGAATAATGTTGCATGGCTTATATCGGGCACTGCATCACCTTCTGCTAAGCACAGCTTTTGTGGCTAAAATAAAGACAAGTTATAGGAATGCAGATATGTGTCAGGAATTTTACTCATCGACATTGGAAGCTATATAGAATGTAGGTATATACATAAATGGAAAAAAATGACAGGACTTTGACTTATTTCAGGGGGGCATAGACAGAATGTATTTCCATACAATATAGGTTATGGTCTATAAGGTCTCCAGGACTGCAAGATGTGGCACACAATAACTAACATATTCCTGAGTGTAATCAAAGACTTCAGACTTCCATGCTGCCTGCCAGAGAAATCTAGCTGGAATCTAGGCCATCTCTGCTTCAGAATAAAACATACAATGTAGCTTGTTTAGAAGAAAAAAGTGTTACAGCACTATTTCCTCTACATGCTCTAGTTCTGCCTTTCATGTCCTTTTTTGCTACTGGTGATTGCTAGTCTTCCAAAATAAATGATGACTAACATGCTACAACCCATTTTCTGTCAGGTAAGCCTGTCATTGACACACCCTCCAAGCAGCCTGGGCTCATAGGAAAATGCTGCATAGTGCTCTAACATCCCTGCCGTCCTGTGCAGTAATAAAGACACCCTACAATAAATACTAGAAATTAGGGACCCTCTTCAGGATAAGACTTTCTGGGAAAAAAAAGCCTAGAATCAGGATTTGTTTGTAAAGGACAACAAAGGAGGAAGAGGACTTACTGGAATGGATGGAGTAGGGTTTAAATGTTGCTGTCCCTGCAAATTTTCCAAACAATTTTATTGGTGGAATAACATAGTGTTTAGTAGCAGTCCTACAAACCTTTGTATACCTTAAACTGAAAATTAGGCAAAGCCAGATTTCTTACTAGACCACATAGGCGATAGTCTAGGTGCCATGGTCACTGTGGTAGCACATTGCCTGCCACGTCACTTTAAATGTATGCTGGTTACTGCTACTCACAGAACCCAGGCAAACCTTAACCCTCAACATATGTCACTTATACTCAACTACCTGACCTGCCAGTGGACCACCCCACCTCCAACTACTCTTGATTCCACATTCCCCAGTGAGTGTTTTGTGGATGGACATTTTGGGCCTGGTTTATTAAAGCTCCCCAAGGCTGGAGAGGATACACTTTCAGCTGGGAAGCTGGGTGATCCAGCAAACCTGGAATGGATTTCTTCAAAATAATTTGCTATTTTCAAGCAAAAGTTTTCAATCCTGGATCAGCTCCATTTCAAGTCTGCTGTATCACCCAGCTTCACTGATGAAAGTGTATCAGCCTTGGAAAGCTTTAATAAATCAGGCCCTGTGTCTCTGCAGGAATTAGTTCATTACACTTGTGTCTCTTTGAAATCATTTATATTTAGTTGTTGTGTATTTATCAATGCTAACTTGTCAATAAGTAATATACAATTTATTCTAATATGGGGTGTGGCATGATATCAAAATAGGTTTCCAGATGATATCTATGGGATGATCTTTGTATATTTTGGCATAAGATAATAAATCATAGGGGGCAAATTGTCTCTTTCAGCCTTCCCACCCCAGCTCTAGTACATCTTTTATAGCAGTGGTCCCCAACCTTTTGGAGCTTGCGGGCCACTAAATGCATGGACTATGGACTGTGCATGGGGCAGGGAGCCATGTGTCAGTCAAAAGGGAAGAAACTTCTCCCATAGTGACGTCCAGAGACTCAACCCACCCACAGAGACATGGTCCGTAGCTCTGGCCCTAACCGGGGTCCTTCTCCTGACCGCGGCCAACTAGCTGGGGTTGGGGACACCTGCTTTAAAACTATCATATCATAGCTTCTCAGTGATCTGCTAAAGTTTGCCAGTTGATTGGGCAGAAGGAAGGCAGAAAAGAGTTAGCTTAGAGGGGCAAGAACTACAAATCCTGCCTTTCATTTAAGGAGTTACAGTGGGGGAAAGAAGTATTTGATCCCCTTCTGATTTTGTACGTTTGCCCTCTGACAAAGAAATGATAATTCCGTAATTGTAATGGTAGGTTTATAGTGGGTGTGAGAGACAGAATAATAACAAATTAACCCTCAAAAACCCAGTGCTGAAAAGTCAGAGCTTGATGTGCATTGTAATGAGTGAAATAAGTATTTGATCCCCTATCAACCAACAGGATTTCAGGCTCCCAGGTGTCTTCCCTGTATGCAGGTAACGAGCTGAGATTAGGAGCACCCTCTGTAAGAAGGAGTGATCCTAATCCATTTTGTTACAGTACTTGTATAAAAGACACCTGTCCACAGAAGCAATCAATCAATCAGATTCCAAACTAGCCACCATGGCCAAGACCAAAGAGCTGTCCAAGGATGTCAGGGACAAGATTGTAGACCTACAGAAGGCTGGACTGGGCTACAAGACCATCGCCAACCAGCTTGGTGACAAGGTGACAACAGTTGGGGAGATAATTTGCAAATGAAAGAAACACAAAATAACTGTCAATCTCCCTTGGTATGGGGCTCCATGCAAGATCTCCCCTCGTGGAATTTCAATGATCATGAGAACGGTGACAAAGCAGCCTAGAAGTACACGGGGGGAAATTGTCAATGATATCAGGGCAGCTGGGACCATAGTCACCAAAAAAGCAATTGGTAACATACTGCACCGTGAAGGCCTGAAATCTTGCAGAGCCGGCAAGGTCCCCCTGCTCAAGACAGCACAAGTACAGACCCGTCTGCAGTTTGCCAATGAACATCTGAATGATTCAGAGGAGAACTGGGTGAAAGTGTTGTGGTCAGATGAGACCACAATTTAGCTCTTTGGCATCAACTCGCCATGTTTGGAGGAGGAGGAGGAATGCTGCCTATGACCCCAAGAACACCATCCCCACCGTCAAACATGGAGGTGGACACATTATGCTTTGGGGGTGTTTTTCTGCTAAGGGGACAGGACACCTTCACCACATCGAAGAGACAATGGATGGGCCATATACCGTCAAATCTTGGGTGAGCACCTCCTTCTGATTGAACATGGGTCGTGGATGGGTATTCCAGCATGACAATGACCCAAAACACATGGCCAAGGCAACAAAGGAGTGGCTCAAAAAGAAGCACATGAAGGTCCTGGAGTGGCCTAGACAGTCTGGTTGATAGGGATTTCATACTTATTTCACTCATTACAATGCAGATCAAGCTCTCAGCACTGGGTATTTGAGGGTCATTTTGTTGTTATTCTGTCTCTCACACCAGCAATAAACCTACCATTACAATTATAGACTGGTCTTTTCTTGGTCAGAGGGCAAACCTACAAAATGAGCAGGGGATCAAATACTTCTTTCCCTAACTGTATAATATGTAAATCACACAATTAAATGTTTAAGACCGAACAAATCTAGTGAATTCCCAAGTTCCTATTTTCTTTTCATTATTTATTAATAATAAACAGGATTTATATAGCGCCAACATATTACGCAGCGCTGTACATTAAATAGGGGTTGCAAATGACAGACTAATACAGACAGTGATACAGGAGGAGAGGACCCTGCCCCAAATTATTGGAATGAAATAACTACCATACTTATTTTTTTCTATGACTATAAACTAGACCTTTATTATAGCCCCTGTGACATTACCATGCGGTACCGCGCTCTGGATTTGGGGTAAATAGAGGTGTTTTAGCTCATTCTTTTCTCCAGGTGATGTGGACAGCCCCAGGCATGGAGGAGACTTTGCAGCAGTGACAATAATGACAACTCTCCGCTTCTGACAGGTGACAGCAGTGCAGTGATTTGCTGCAGGAGATCGGCGTTGTCACCCTGTGGAAGGAAATCTCAAGCCCTGAATCTATAGAGAGAAGAGGTAAACATAAAGGTGACAGTTTTCTGTTTGTCAGTAGTTACTTTCTAATTATTAACTATAGTTATACATAAACATGTGCTCATTGACATGACTGTTACAATGGAAGGAGCTCCTATAGCCTGCAGCTGGTACATATGGATGTGTATTGGGTATGTATGCAGAGACAAAGCAGAAAAATAGTTTGCGGCATCCAGCGGCGGCATGAGGCGGCAGTATGTGCAGGGCAAGCTGTCTGCAAGCTCCTGTGGTGAGGTGAGGGTGTGCTGTGCGCATTGCATTGTGGGTGTGCGGGAGCCTGCGGAGGGAGGCGGATGGAGAGCCGGTAAGTGAGAGGGAGGGAGGAGGAGCGGAGGAATCACAGGGGAGGGCGTCCGCCACCGCCGTTTAAAGGGGAACCGTTAAATAAGAATATAGATCCGGTGAGTAGAGCCGCGTCACCCGTTCGCCTCATTTGGTGTGTGTCCGGACGGCGAGCCGCCGAGGGTGGGGGAAGAAGGCCGGGCCGCCTTAAGGACTAGGAGGATTGGCAGCGGCGGGGTTAATGTAAGCTAAACTGCCGACATCTTTCTTTTTCGCTGGCCTTTTCCGTGGGCCTGAGGGACGGCTATGCCTGCCCGACCGACTTGGTGCTTCCCTGCGCCTTTAAGGCGGATGGGGAGGAGTGAGCAGCCCGGGGCCTGGGCCCAAGAGCCAGCCAAATCAATAGAAAGCAGAGGATTGTCCCGGCCTGCGGGCTAGGCAACGCCACTAAGAGTGCCCTGCATGCCTGGGGCAAGGGGTATCTGTGCAGGGCAGTGTATGGGGTGCCAGTCCACCCTGCATACCCAGGGCCAAGGGGTATCTGTGCAGGGCAGTGTATGGGGTGCCAGTCCACCTTGCATACCCAGGGCCAAGGGGTATCTGTGCAGGGCAGTGTATGGGGTGCCAGTCCACCCTGCATACCCAGGGCCAAGGGGTATCTGTGCAGGGCAGTGTATGGGGTGCCAGTCCACCCTGCATACCCAGTGCCAAGGGGTATCTGTGCAGGGCAGTGTATGGGGTGCCAGGTAGAGGTGCCTTGCACACCTAGGGGCAGTTACAGCCAAGGTGTATCTGTGCAGGGCAGGATGCCAGGGTGCCCTGCACACATAGGGGCAACTACAGCCATGGTGTATCTGTGCAGGGCAGTATATGGGTGCCAGTCAGTGTGCCCTGCATACCTAGGGACAACTACAGCCAAGCTGCATCTGTGCAGGAAAGTTTATGTATTTAGGGTGCCACTCACATGTGCCCTGCATACCTAGTGGAGTTACAGCCAATGTTTATCTGCACAGGGCACTATATAGAATGCCAAGTGGATGTATCCTGCACATCTAGGAGCACCCACAACCAAGCTGCTAACATGCACCTAGCCATCTGTGCAGGAGACGGTTAAGGGTGCCCTTCAGATTTGCCCAAGCACAGGACGTACCCCAGCCAAAGGTTTTAGGATGCCCCTGGGATGTATGCTGCACACCCCAATAAGATGCAGTATGTCCCCCCAGCTATTTGTGCAGGGCAATATATAATGTGCCAATCAGCCGTACCCTGCACATCCACTGCCAAGTAGCAGAATCCCTGCAGGGTATTTCCATTCCCTTTATCCTTCTTCCTCATTTTCCTGTAAAGTACATCTGAATGACAGTTTCCCTAAAACACTGACTGTCAAAAAAATGCCATTTCCTTAAACAAAATGTTATGTTCTTAGTTGTATCTCTGTGCTGTCTTTCTCCTGCATCCTCTTTGCATTTACTTTTCCCCTCCCCTGCATTTCATTGAATGGTGCACATCATTGCTTGGAGCAAGTTCTGTGACAGTGGTGGACTATTCCTCTTCTTGTGATCATTGGCAGACAGGGTGACTATCCTGCAGGACAGTTATAGGCCAGGGATGCTGTGTTGTCACCCGATAACAGGAAGTGCCTAAACATGGACCTTCAGGCAGAATAATCATTATTATTTAACGAGAGCCGCAGATTACAAATATATAAAAAATGATACTCCCATCCAGTGTTTGGGATTTTAATTATTGGCCTACACATGTGTATCTTGCATGTTTAATAAATACAAATGTGATTTATTTACTTCCCTGAATACAGAGGCAATCTGTTGCGACTCATTCTGCCTTTGTTATCAAATATTTATTTATTCTGCTTTCTTTATCAAATATTTATCTATATCTACTTTTCATTGCATCCCTACAGAAATGATCTTATGAATTCAGATGGAAACCTCTGTGTTACTGCAACATTTGTTTTAGATGACAGCCCAGCTCACACTTGTGTTGTAGCATTCTGCCACCGGGTATTGTGCTGGCACATGCTGCCCCCTAATAAAAGGGGCATGTGCAATTTTGGGCATATTTGGTGCATTGACTGCCCATTCATATTCAATGGCTGGCTGGCTTAATAATATAAAGACAGTAAATGGGTCCTTAAGGCAACTGGAAAACCATGAAAGATTGTTTTCTATGCCAGAAGTATCAGTAATGCTGGCTGATAAATAGAGGCCAATATGTAGGGTATACGTTACAGCAGCGTTTCCTGGCCCTTTTAACATAGGGGAACCCTTGAAACAACTTTCAGGTCTGGGGGAACCCCTGCTATATTTGCTATATACACAGCTGACAGTACATTAGCTTGCTGGCCAGTGGGAAGAATGTCTCATGCATTGCTGGTCAGTGGGAAGAATGTCACCGTTACAGATAGCCAAACAGAACATTGGTGTCAGAGGTAACTGACCTGAGAGGAATAAGTTGCTCATTGCTCAAGGAACCCCTAGCAACCTCTGGAGGAACTCTGGTTCAGAAACTTTGAAGTAATCAGATCTAGAGATGTATATTACTTCTGTATCTGAAAGTGGGGAAACATTGGAGCTTTTACCTATTGATGCCAAAAGTTGCACTGGTTACTTGAGCAATTTATCGAACTATTTAGAATTTTTTTTTAAACATATACTGTGGTGGAAGGGTAAATCCTGACTGTTTGGTTATGTAGTTCTTCTATCCACATACTTTTTTATATGGAACCCAATGGGAGTAATATACAGACTTGTCACTGGGTTATCTGACCATCAATTTTGTCCTAGTGCTCACTCCTTTTTATGTTTAGTTAGAATTGTGTATCCATTATTCCTTTAAGTAGTGTAATGCTTGGGATTTTTTTTTTCTTAAAGGACAAAAGGGTTTGGGCTGTTGGTTGGGTAAAGAATTGTTTTTGGTGTGTCAAACTGGCAACTTTTTAATTACTTGTGTTGCAAGCTAATTTTCCAAACTTTACTACATGGGTCTCTGGATTGGCCGATTTATTGGAAACCTCAGCAGGTAAATTGCTACAATGGAAACTTCCCTACGATTATCTTCTGACCTCACATAACCTTATTATTTGGGGTTAAAAAAAGGTCACCAGTGATATGAGGAAGTTGTATTATGTTATTGCTGTTTATAGTTTATACTTGTATTTAGTTCTTTTTACCTTTTTAGAAATTGCAGTGTTATATTCAGTTTAGAATTAAAAATATCTTTTTTTTTTTGCACTGTATTAAATGGTTATTCACTGCTTTGTGTTAGGCAGAGTTCAGTTCTGAGATATAATTGTATTCTGATGGGAATGTTAAACAACCAACTTTAACAACCAGCAGATGCTGTATTCTTGCTGGGTGAGTATCTGTGTGGTTATCTGTGCTGATGATTAAACTTTAGAGAACAGTAAATGGCTACGTGTATAAAGTGTGATATAGGCCTGCATGTCTCTTGTGTGTTGCAGCATCCTGGCTGAGCTCCGCAGGTAATACAAAGCTCTGGCACACAATAAAGGCCTGTCTGTGCTTTGCTGCATTAAAGGAAGCGTCTGAAATTTAAGGTGTTCCAGATTCTGGCGGTTCTCCACATATGAGCAGGGTTCTCTCTCGGCTGTATCTGCACACACCTCCTTTTTTTCTTTTGCTCTTTGAGTGTATTTAGTTGCTTTTTTCCACCAATGTGTTTCCAATTGTAGGAGAAATTGGGAGGGTCTAAGCTGACATTGCGTTTCTTTCTTTTTTTTCCTTCTTAAAGTGCTGCATACCTTCTTGTCATTGAAACAAACCTACACTGATACACAAAGGAATTGAGTTTACGTTTTATTGCCAGAGTTTGCTGCTTCGTGTGCGTGTTTTGTTTTTTTTTTCTGTTGGATTACCAAACTTTTCAAATAATTCAAGGAGACCTGAAAGTATGGAGATGCTTTTACCAATTTATACTTATTAAAAGTTTATTGCCTGATATCATTTGGATTGAATAGTGTTTCTTGTTCCAAACACAACCAGGGATTGCTGCTTGCATTCCTAGAACAACCAACAGTCAACCTTTTTTTCTCTAATGGACAGGTGCACTTTAGTGCTACGTCTAATTTTATAGGTAAACTAAAAAAATAAATATATATTTTTTTTTTTTAGTTTACTTATAAAATGAGAGTGTGTTATTTATATCAGCCGAACACTTTCTAATTAATGCAAAGCCTTCATGTTTCCATCATGTATTCCTCATGGTACTTTCAGTCCATGTTCATCTCGAGTGGGTATAGAAATTTATTGTGACACGAGTTGTTAGTCTACCCCAGTGTTTGTTGAGATTTTTACAATGGAGGGGGGGACCTTTGAAATAACTTTCAGGTTTCAGGGAACTTCTATAATTACCATATCCACAACTCATGGAACATTAATGTGGTGAGAAGAATGTCACCCTTACAGGAAGCCAAAAAAAGATCATTGGTATCAGTCAAAGTGACCCGAGGGACACCTAATTGTTCATTGCTCAAGTACCCCCCAGCAACCGCTTGAACGGCCCTGGTTAAGAAACATCTACAACACAGTTTGTTTTTTTGTTTTTTTTCCTTGCTGGCTGCTTGTACCATATAAAAACCCACACAAAGATAGATATAAAGGTAAAATTCTATTTATTTTTCTTCTCAATTGACTAGTATGATAATAGCACATTGAAAATATTATTTTGTGCTTGGTTTTGTTGCTGAACTGTAGCAAAATACATTCCTGCACTCTTGGTGTGAATATTCTTCATTTGCCTATATACATTAAGTATTAACAAGCTCCATTCTTGTCAACTGATTATTTTAAGGTGTTCATCGGTTTCAGAAACTGTTTAAATATGACATACATTTTTGGATTGTGTTTGTTAATCTTTGTATTTATCAGTTAATGTTCTTTGGACTTTTATAAATGTGTATGTGTGTTATGTTGATAAGTATGTCTGTGTTAAAGATAAACACAGTTAAAGTTTATGTATGGAAATTGTCATGCTTGCCTAAAGCATTTTCTTTTAGCCATTTTAGTAATCCAGTTGATCGTGTACCTCTTATTTCACTTAGGAAATAAGTCTCCTGTTGTCAGCAGGGTGAAATTGTTAGATTGAATATACTGTTCAGTAGCACCTGGCTAGTTATTTCTGCTGGCTCTACCTCTAAACTAAATATGTAAAGTATAGATATGACTTATGAGCAACTTTTTTTTCTTTTTTTTTTTTTTTTGATTGGTGAGGGGTTATAATTACTTTCAGAGTGTTATTGCTGTCTGTGGCACCATTAGGGAGATTTGAACTGGACTGAAATTAATGTCCGGTTCATGACTGAGTTTCCACCTAAAAAAAAGAATAGAGGTTAAACCGTCTAATGTGCCAACTAAGGGGAGACTTCCCTCACATCCGAAAGATATCCTCTAACTTCCTGTTCAGTCTACAGCACAGGAAGGGGAAATGAGACAAAAAGAAACAAGTGTTTGTTTAACCCTCTTACTCTGTGCTGGTTGTTTTGGCTTTAAATTACCGGTACATTTAGATTCCATTATTCTAGTTCATTTATTTTTTTTTAACTGCTTGTAAACCTACCATTACAATTATAGACTGGTCATTTCTTTGTCAGAGGGCAAATGTACAAAATCGACAGGGGATCAAACACTTTCCCTCACTGTAAATGGGACTATTGGCCCAGGTATTTGCATCTAAAAATAATTTCTGGAGAATTTGCTGCTGATGAATTTATCCAGCATAATTGTCAGGATTACAGTCTGCAGTGATTATATTTAAACTAAACTCCAAGCAGTTAAAAAAAATTAAATGAACTAGGATAATTGAACTTATTTTTCAGTCAATTAGGCTACTATGCATGTTATTTTTTGGGAATATTCTTTGCTACTAATATGCATGAGAACCAAATTCAGCTTTTTTTTCTTTTTTTTTTGTCATGTACTAATGTAAGATTTTAGCTGAGCCTTATCAGGAAAAGTGATCAGATGGGTTAGGTTCTTTTATTATGTTGGTCTAAGGCTTGGCTAAATTAATAAGTTGTTCCAGGTGCCTATTTGTTTGGACAGTGCCTCTGTCTATCTGCAAGTTTCCACAAATAACATTAGTGGAAGAAGTTTAAAATTCTAGTGTCATAAAGTTCCCCCTTTGCTGTCCTTGCAACAAATTAAATTGGAACTTTTGGAAATTGGCACTTTTTGAGGTGGGAGTTGGGAACAGGCTGAGTTTGGTTCAGGTTTATGATTTTATTTGAATGTGTTAACTATTCAAATTTCCTTTCTATACATATTGCCTTATTCAAATAGTGTGTTCAAACAGGGATATGAAAATGTCTGAAGCATTCACAAAATGTTTAATACCAAAACCGTGTACAGTGTACACATTGAAGAACTCGGTATTCAGATGCTATCAGATTTCTCTATCCCTACATGGACTTTTTTAGACCGAGGGAATTGTTTTGAATATAGTTACAGTCACTGGGATTTTAATTTTATTTTAAAAAGATGTGTTGGGATAACTATTATGTGTTGCAAACAATGAGAGTGTGTTATAACCGTATAGGTAAATGTTACAGGGAAAGGGGTATCTTTTTGATTTTTCCTATCCCAAGGGAGTTGACGAGTTTGTAACAGATTCTCTGTGCGTTGGCCCTTGACTCAACCTCTGTTTCTGGCCCATGCATTTATGGAACAAAAAGGCTCTGATCTACTGCTTATTCAGTGCTAAGAGGGGAGTACCTCTGGGTTCATGCAGTAAATTTTGGATTGGTCCGTAGAGGTTTACTGATGTCCATTTGCGGTTCTGCACTCATGGGTTCTCAGAGCAGCTCTGGGGGAAAATAGTTGTTACGTACACCCTAGATCAGTGGTCGCCAACCCGTGGTCTGTGAGAAAATTTTGTTGGTCCACAGAAAAATTTGGACATTATTTGCAATTTTTATGATTTTTTTTAAAAATAAAACAAAATAATAATCCAATAAATTCTTATGTTTGCAATGATAATTTTGGCCGTTATATTGCACTAAATTCATGAACTGTACTAGAGACGAAAAAACAAGGGAGGCGCAGCGTGACGTTAGTGTAGTATTAAGTTGTATTAAGCAACCGTTGCCGAGCCGTACGCTTCAGCATTGTGTCCAACTTTACAGCATTCACCCCACACTGTGAATACCCATTTTCATCCGATAATTTTATTTTATTTGTTTATTTCTCAGATGATCTTTTAGGTAAGTATGACCTTAACTGTGTATTTTCTTTAACTGTTTTATTTAATGGTCAATAAATAAATAAAAAGTAATCAAATAGTTTTATTTTAATAACTATCATTTCTTGTTTAGTCTTAGATTCGATTGAAATAAACCTATAATGAGTGAGAAAAAGCAAACAAATTCTTTGCATTTCATAGTAGTACCAAAGACAATGCAACTAATGATAATAGTAACAATAGTAATACTTCACTGTGTGCTGATCAGTGAATCAGAGCCTCCACGGTCCTTGTCAGGCACTATTAGGAAGATCATTATTTTACAAATTAATTTATCTTTTTCAAAAAATTCATAAAAATGGTCTGCAGGATTTAAAATGATGAATTTAGTTGTCCGAGGTTTGAAAGGTTGGCGATCGCTGCCCTAGATAATTGTTACCTGGGACAAGTGAATGAAAACTCTGATATGTATACAGCAGTCCCCTAATATTATTTTGCGATCCATCATGTTGGATGAAGAAGTAACCAGCTGGGTGTCTCCCACTTGATCTTCCACCTCCTCCCTCTATAGAGTATATGTACAACACTTGTTTGTTGCAATATCACTGGAAGCAATCATGAAACCTCATTTCCAGTGACAGAAATTTGAGGTGTGTAGCAGTAACTTTGCAGCCCCCAACTCACCAGCCATGGACTCACCATCATTTGCAGCCCCCAACTCACCAGCCATGGACTCACCATCATTTGCAGCCCCCAACTCACCAGTTCACGGCCTGGGGTTTGGGGACCACCATAAGGGATAATTCATCCATATGGTAAACAGTGAGAACTGTTTACCATACCAACAGTAATACAAAATTGTAAATCTAACATCTAATAAGAATAGCAAGTAATCTATGGCCATCTGAAACACAAAGTAATCCTATGATCTCCTAATATTTACTTCAACACTTGAGTGCTAGTAGCAGGTATTAGATGCCGCATTGCCCCAGAGCTCCTATTACTTGCTGGTGCAGCTAAATCATAAGCTGCTTTTGAACTAACAAAACTCCAGGTGTTCCTGATACTGTCAGAGCTTTGCCATTTGGAATGGCTTGGCATTCAAGAATTGCAGAAGAAAAGTACCATTAGTGGTAAGACATTGATCATATAGGAAGTCAGCTACCTTCTGCAAATGCAGTGCTATGCAAGTCATAACCTCATTCTATACTTTTGCAGCAGGTTTCCTTTTTAAAGTGTATGTAAACAATAGACCTGTATTCAGTCCACGTTAGTCAACCAGATATACTTTTGAAATGATTTTGTAGTATCTGTTCTCCTTTCCCTATGATTAGAAGAAATCAAATCTGCACTCTTGCTCTAACACACTTCTAGTCTTAGGGTGACAATACTGTTATTCCATAGATATGGTAGAAGCGAGTCTCTTCAACTTTGAGGGTGTGGTTGGTCAAATTTTTTCAGGTCTAAATTCTGAAGGTGCCACACAAACCCCCTAACACCACGAGGGGAATAATAATGTGAAATGTGTGTACGGGCAAATTCTGCCAATAGTTAGAGAGGCTGAAATAAGAAGTTTATGTAACATACAGGCTGCAGGAATTGGGTGTGTGTAGTCTCTTGAATGTGACTTTGGGGGATGATAACTCAGCAATACAGAAGCAAATATTTGTAACCTGCATCCATGTTAAAAACTCTTTTTGCGAGTCCTTATCATAAGGCTGTGTTATTGACTGATCTTTTTCTTCCTTTATTATATCAAGTTTTATCTTGCTCTTTAGGTTCAGCCACAAAGGAGCCAAAAGGATTGTTTAAGTAACGTAAACTGAAGAATTAATCTATCTAAAAATGTCTGTACGGGAATCCTTCAATCCTGAGAGTTACGAGCTCGACAAGAGCTTCCGCCTAACTCGCTTTGCAGAGCTTAAAGGCACCGGCTGTAAAGTTCCTCAAGATGTTTTGCAGAAATTGCTAGAATCTTTGCAGGAAAATCACTTTCAGGATGATGAGCAATTTCTTGGGGCTGTTATGCCAAGACTGGGTAAGTACACGGATGTTATAAGAGTACTTACAGGCTCACACTAAATAGATTGTATACTGTATGCAGTACTTTTACTACTGAGCTTAAGGTTTTTCTGCAAGTTCAGTTTTACCTATTGCCATGCAGCATATGAACTAGTGTAACGAAGCATTGGTGGATAATCTCACAGTGGTGGCCCCTCTTCCTTTTTTTGTGCTCTTATTGCCCTGTTATTATGGGCTTCCCTTGGGGGAAAATAAGAAGAGGGTTGGACCAGAACTTTATCATGACTTCCTTAAAATTCTGTCCTCAAATGGCAAAAAAAAGAACTGTGACACCTTGTTAAACAGTCACCAAACTGCTTTTTGATTCACTTTTTTCAAGTATGTCATTATTAGCAGATTTTGTAGCAAAGCAAAAGGATAATGTACCTTAAGCACAACAAACAGCAACAGAAGATACATTTTGATTTTAGCTGTGAATAATTAAACAAATGTTAAGCTTTAGTTGTGCTGGTAATCTCATTTTGTGTCTTGTTTTTGTTACATCAAACTGTTGTTGTAACTATTAATCCAATGATCATTTTTGTCTGCATGCAATCCAGCAATAACAGGGTAAAGGGGTAAAAAGTGATCACTGGATTGTCATTGTGGTATGGAAATTTAGGAAATGAGTCTGCAACGGCAGTCTCAATGGTAGTGCAAAGGGTGAGAACGCCTTTATTTAGAATTGGCTTTAGTGTATGTTTAGGAGGTTTTTAAATCCTGATATGTGATGTTTGCTTATCCTGCCGAAAATCAGAACAGTTATTCTGTTGTATTTGGATAAAATGTGAGCATTTGGAATAAAGAAGACATTCTGGTCCACTCTGGTGTGTCATCTAGTTCTACTTTTTCTGGCTTACTTTAACTTTTTTTTTTTTTCCATCAAAATTCATCTTCAAAGGAAAGTAATTACAGCCACTTCAGACTAAGCTTTTCATTTTATATGGTTCAAAGTGAAAATGAAGTAGCCTACAAACTTCCCACCTAGAAACTGTAAATTGTAGCATACAGCATAAAGGTATATTTTATTTACCATGAGTCCATACTTTGTGCTATCAATAGCTATTTCATACTAATAAATACTATAATTTGTGTATATGACTCTGGAGCAAACAAATACTGATGTAGCAAATTATATGTCCTCTTGTGAGCTGTTGGGATGCGATATTAGCCACGATACGATATTACCCACACAACTAATACTTGGTTTTCTATGAGTTGCTTACCTTAAGATGGTAATGTACTGCACTTTTGGTGTTTGAGCAGGTAAAGTATGAATATTAGGGGCAGTAATCTGCCGACAGCTTTTTTTCACCTGTAAAACAAATTCTGTGAAGAATACTGTTAGGTTCAATGTTTATTAAATCTATTAGGAAGATTGAATATTCAGTGCCCCCCAATATGGCATTGTAACCAAAAGCGGATAGCTGTGGCTGCCATGTGTACACATGAATTTACATGAAAATATTTTACTCACTGACTGGCCACTTTATTAGGTATATCTGTTCAACTGTTAGATAACACAAATATCTAATCAGCCAACCACTAGGTAAGAAATCAAAACGACCTTCTGGGTATTAAAATTACTTTGAGAGTGGCATGCTTTATTGGCTATTCTTGCCAAGGGAGTTAGCCTTTCGGACTGTGATCTGCTGGTATTTTTGCATACAACCATCTTCTAGGCTTTCAGAGAAACCTGAAAAAGGGAAAATCTCCTGTAAGTGACAGTTCTCTGGCTTGATAATGCCTTGTTGAGTTTAGAGGAGAATGGCTCGAGCTGATTGACATGCACCAATAAATAACCATTTGTTACAGAAGAGTCAGAATGTAGAACATGTCTAATTTTGAAGCAGTCTGGCTACAGCAGCAGGTGACCACACCAGCAGGTGACCACACCAGGTCCACTCCTGTCAGCTAAGAAGAGGCACCTGAGGCCACAATTCATACCGGTTTACCATAAGTGCACAAGAAATGATTGGAAAGATGTTGCCTGGTCAGATCAGTCTCTATTTTTGCGGTGTCAGCAACATGAAAGCATGGATCCATTCTGCCTTGTATCAATGGTTCAGAGTGGTGATGGTGGTGTAATGGTGTGTTTTTTTTTCTTGTCGCACCTTTGGCCTTTAGAACTAATTGGGCATTTAAATGCCACGGTCTATTTAATATTACTAATATTATTTAGTAATAATAAATAGACTGTTATAGTCTATTTAATATTACTATATTAATATTTAATATTACTGCTGACCATGTCCATCCTGCTACTTTCTGCAGAATTTGTAAACCTTCCAGTTTCATTTGTTTCAATGGCAGTAGCTGATTGACCAGAGAATATTTCCAGATTCACTGCTTTATAAATGGTGTCCCATTTGTTTGCTATTCTAATCCATGGAATCAGTGAGCGTCAAATCACCCCCTCTACTGGCACATAAAACACCATATTTCTTTGTGTCCTATTATGTATCATTTGTTTCTTTTACTGTTTCATACCTCTTGAGGAGGACACCAGCCTATGCAGGTTCTTGTGGCAGGCCAGACCTTTTTCTTTGTGCGCATCACTGTGCAAATACCTCATAAAAGAAAGATCACCTTTAAAAACAACCTGATGAAGAAATGGGATCTGCATGGGTCTGTGCCAAGATGTTTAAGCAGTTTTATTTGGATTAGAGAACCTGTTCATACTAAATGAATGTTTTCCCATAGGGAAAAAATAAATAAACATATGCTGTTTAAAAAAAATCTCCTTTGAGTGTTTACTTTGGCTGTTGCATGGGGGAAAATGAGGCATTTTTTTCTTTGGGTGAGTCCTTTTTTTTTTTTCTTTGAGCTGTGTACTAACCTGCCATTTCCTTTTACCTGTGTGGTGAGAGATGTGCAGATTACAGTGGCACAGCACACTACACTAACTAAATTGTAGGATTACAGATTATTGTTAAATAGAAAATGCCAGTGGATAGGTGTTCACCAATGTGGTAATGACACTTTGTTTAAGACCTTTTTGCTGGCAAAGGCTGAAATACATATGAGAGCTGTTTAACCTGCCAAAGATTTATATTTTTCCTCTCCTGGAATTTACACAATTGTGGCACACAGCTAACCCTAGCAAAGGAGAGGACCTGAACTTGTTCTATTGCATTTTAATTTTCACTTGTCTCCTTCCCACTCTCACCCTTTAACTTTCCAGTGAATGGAAAACATCACACAGAAAAGCGTGTCTCCTTGTCGTTTTTCTCTCTCCTTGCATCAGAATGCACTGCATCACACCTGATTGGCTGCTTCTCCCTCACTCTTTCTGAGCTCTGCTGTACAGTAGACCTCAAGATGCTAATACCAAGTCAAATTCAGGTACTTTCCCTGCTCACATTCTAGAAATCTAATTAGTTATGTATTACAGATTACAGAGATGCGTTCATTTGTGTCCATAATCTGCCTTGAGTTCAGTTTAAACTAGTATTTTTGCAGTGAGTACACTTTTTTTTTTCTCTGTTAACACATTTGACATTTTGCTTTTCATAAACTGAAGCCGATAGCCATAATGATAGGCTTTGCATACATAGGAATTGTAAAACACAGTCACAGTACAGAAGGAATTGTATGGATTTGCAATAAACAAATAGGTCTCTATATGGAACTGCAGTAACTGAATGCCAGATGCAGAAACCATCATTTTAAAACCTGTTTTAAGTATGAAAAGGTTAGAACCTCTGTCAGATTTTGCACTGTTACTGAGACTATTTTTATCCTGAGCTACTAATAAATGTCACTAGAATATCAGGGGGAAGTCATGTTTGAGGCAATTCAGTTCTAACAGGCGTTTCAGTCCTTCTTATCCTTCTTCATTTTACTAGAGGTTTTGTTTTTATTGCTGCCTGTGTCCCTGTTTCATGTTCTGTTGGAAGTAGGGAAATGTCCTTCCCTCATCATCATGTTACTAGAAAGTAAAAGATCCCACAATGCAACACAGACCGCAGTAAAAAGATTTGACCAATGTGTTTGTGTGTTTTTTGACAATGAGATTTTCTTTTTGATAATTATATATTTTTTTTTTTTTTGTGCAGGTATTGGTATGGACACATGTGTCATTCCTTTAAGACATGGAGGCCTTTCTTTGGTTCAAACTACAGATTATATTTATCCCATTGTAGATGATCCTTATATGATGGTGAGTGACAATTATTTGTAATTAGAATTGAAAGGGCAAATACAAAACATGTTGGCTATATCTTTAAAATGGAAGTATATTAGGTTAATCTTTGCAGGAGAGGTGCTAACATACCTCCGTTGTAAAAAGGAGTCATTACTAGAGAAGGGGGATGTTCACTAATCACTCATATAAAGGGGATGTTTTATGGTTGGAGGGTGTTCATGAGATCGACTACTGACAAAAGTTGAGCATGCTGACTATGGTTTTATCCCTAGATTCAAGACTACTGCGTTTTTGTGCATATCTATATCTTCCTTCTTAGATCAGTCTTCTGGTCTAGTAAAGTAAATTAAATTGTGTGGTTTTAATCCCACTAGTACTAAATCGGCATTCCTTTATTAATATGTAAATGTCACTCCTAGAGTACTATGCTACTACTATTTCTGTTCTGATAGGCTAGGTTGGTTCGCTAATAATAAAAATCTGTCCCCTGTGCTTTCAGGGTGTCCTGTGTAAACCTTATAATGTCTACATAATCTGTTCTTTTTTTTTCTTTTTTTTTTTTTCTAGGGACGGATAGCATGCGCAAATGTATTAAGTGACCTATATGCAATGGGAGTCACTGAATGTGACAACATGCTTATGCTTCTTGGTGTCAGTAATAAACTGACAGATCGGGTAGGTTTTATAATGTGTAAGTATATCATGAAAGTTAGTACTGTTTCAAATCATATTTAATTCTACTGCATGAAGAAACACTTGTGCAAATGCTACACACCTAACCATTTGATATTTCATGGCAGTGTATGGATTCTTGCAATAATAATCACCAACCATAACAAAATGCTGTGGACATAGTAGAAAATCTTACCTGAAACATGTATCCTAGGAAACTCCAAGGGCTTCTATTTAACTAGGAAAATGCCAGAAATGGCAGGTTATTCATATAGGTCTTGTGATATATAAAAATAAAGCAAAGTCCCACTTTCACATGGGTGGGAATTTAGTGCATGCACACACTGTGTCCTTTCTGTTCAGTTGTTTCCTCTCATCTTATTTTGTGTTATTTGCCCCTGCCTTATTGATCTGTACATGGTAGGGAAGTCCTAATGGATGGACACTATGAAAATATTTCTGTATACAAGTTTGCTAGATCTCCGCCTAATCGGAGGGTAAGCAGTGCTCTCCCTCTTCTCTCTTGTAAGCAAGTTGACATACCAGTGTGCATAGCAGTAGGTTATGGATCAGGCGAAACCTGTATTACTGGAGGCTAATATCAAATCAGATTTATTCTATATCGAGGTTTAATTACTTTGAATATATATATATATATATATATATATATATATACATATGCAGCACTTTTTACCTAGGGATCACTTGGGTTTAATGAGTTCAATTCCATTTCACATTAAAGTTTCTTGTTTTACTATAACAAACACTCATGTGCACAATTTAGCAAACTGTGTTTATTGCTGTGTGTGTTTCATTGTAAATATCTATTCTATGGTTCCTATTTTTCAAAATGTGGTTATCAGAAAAGAGGTCACAAAATGTTTTATCTTAAATTCCCCAATTTTTACAAGTACCTATTTCTTATCACTACCTTTATAATAATGCAGATCTATTTCTTCACTATTATCTGTACGTCTTCCAGTTCCAATTGCCTTCGCCAGATGAAACCTAGAATCTGGTATGTACTTCTTATTGCAAAAAAGGGGCAATGATGTGCCTTGTGCAATATACATGCTTACCTTCCTGATTGCTGTCATAAGCTTTCAAAAAAGCACTTTCCAGCCTCCCCTTTGTTCTCAATGTACCCTATTCATGTTTACATGGCCTTACAAGCATTGTGTGTGGTATCTTTTGTTGTGGTGTGCAGATTGTCAAAAATGATAAAGGAAACACGTACTAAAGAGTAATATTGGAACTTCTTTTGTCCTGTTGAAGTTAATATTGCCTTAAGACAAGTATTCAGGAAACCCTAACTCATGTTCTGCTGTCAGGTTCTTTTAGGGGGTCTCCAAACGGATCATCAGGGATGAACAGTAAATCCTAATTAAGAAGATTTATTGTTGCAACAGAGAAAATCAAATGCTTAGCAGTTAAAGCAAATAAATTCTTACTAAAACCAGGAAATACATCATACAATTTTATAGGCATACAGAATCACTCCTGTATAGGAGGACTTAAGCCATTATCTAATTGTCATTAAGCAGATTGTCCAATAATAACATATAATCGGAAGTCCATATAAGCATAAAAGCTCACAAACGGTTAATGGAGTGGATAAACCACGTGTCTAGCACTTTTGGCACAGAAATGACTGTCCACCATCTTGGATTCTTGTTCAGGCTGGTATCAACCACAAGGGTCTCATGAACCTTCAAGGCCATTCTGTGCTCAGCTTTCAGGGTCATCTCTCTGATTGTTTTTTGTTGCAGCTGGTCTCTGAAAACAATCAAACAAAACAGTAACTATTCTACATAGAAGCAGAGTATATTTTATATGCTATATACAGACCCCCTTTTATTTCTCTCATTCCCTCCTATGTGAGGGTCACACTCTATCTTTCCCTCCTATCTATGGTGCAATAGATTAACAGTGCTACATTCACCTCCTGGGTGTAGAGTCCCTCTTTTCCAGGATGTGACTCCCTTATAGGATCTGAGGATCTAATTCACAACATCTATGTCCTCAGATCTGTCCATGTCTGGCACTTGATACATAATGAATGTCTTAAAGGGTGTCTTTTCTGAGACAATGGGGTTTGCATACATTCCACTAACTAATACTTCTGGCAATAAAACACATTTAAAAAGCAATTACACAATTAGAAGGGATAATATTAAAAATTAAAAATCAGTTCCTTTTTGTAGAAAACTTCCTATCCAAGAAAAAACATTTCCAGACCATTATTTCCACATAAAAGGCATTATGGGTCTCTGTGTACAGACCTTTGTCACGCTTGGGGAGACATGCCAACTAGCGGGTGCTATAGCTTGCACAGAAGTAGTGTGAGCCCCGTGAAGGGCCAAGGCGCAGAGTTTCTGACGCAATCGGATACAAATACTGGATTAAGCAACAGGTGGAAGAACAACCCAGCAGAACTAGGGTACTCTGCACTAGTGAAGACACAATGCAAAAACACTCAGTGTTGTGTCTGAGCTAGCTAAATTGCCAGGGATGATCAAGAGGCTATTTTCTGGTTGGCTAGTGGGTTGGGCGAAACTGATAAAACTTGGGGGAGCAGGCATGCCCAGAGTTAGTACTGCCTGCATGCACAGTAGGGAGGTGCCTGCGCTTTAGAGAGGAAGAGGTATGCGTGACATCACTGACAAATTCACTTTATTAGTGAAGGAGTGCATTACCCTGCAAATATAATACAATATAAAAGCAGGAAAGGCCAAAGCACTGAACATCAAAATATATAATCCCCAAATATTCATCCTTTTTCTGACACAGCTATAAAAATTAGAGCTATACTTTCTTAAATTTGCACAATTTGACCGTTTTTCGAATCTTAACCAAATTCCAAATATACAAAACTTTATTCTCATGTAACTTCATTCTGGTGCAATTGAAAAAAACGTTTACCCATCTTTTGTTTGTGATAGAACTTTCTTGCTGCATCTGGGTGTAGCCAAGTCTCTTTTACATGTAATCTAACAGTTGTGATAGGAATCGGGCGCACAAGTAGATCTTGACATTAGGATTACAAGCTGAATTTTGTAAAGTTGTCATCAGAACCCAGTCCATTGACTTCAGGCTGCATATACCAGGTTTCTGCAATAGAAGAAACACTTTTGTACATACGTTAGTTCCGAGATAAAGATTACACATATCAAGACAAATCATTTAATATTCTGAAAGTCTAACTAATATGCAAAATTTTAACCCCATCTTTGTATAATTTGTGATACTTTACTTTGTATAATCACACTTCAATGCTTTCTACTTTTACTAGTCAAGCCTTTTTGTTTAGAAACATATCTACACAAACTAGTTTATACACATCCACTCCTAAATGTAGTATAGAAGATCTGTAGGCACAGAAATAGGTACAAAAGGTGTAAAAATGTATAGTGAGTACTTTTGTTGGGTTGTGTGGATTATTTTTGGACAGATCAAGCACCTCTGTAGACAGTCCTGACATTTTCCTAATGTGTCACTAATGAACCAGGTAGCTTTGATCATTTGGGCCATTGCCTTAGGGCTAGTTGTAGCATCAGGGTAAGCATTTGGGGTCATCATACATTGATAACAGACCAGTAGTTTCATCTATGACCTTGGTTCCCTCTCTTTCCATCTGTTCCTTCCACCCTTCAGGCAACAATTTAATTCTCTGCATCCCACCGTGAAGTCTTTTTTGTTTTTTTGTTTTTTTTCCTTTTGTCTCTGTTCAAGTTTCTTCTTCCTCCTTCTCATAATCTGTAGTCTTCTGTACTACTTGGATCATGGTAGTTCCTGATTGTCCTGCTGTGAGATCTGTAAGACTGTTTGCTTTTTCTTCCTGGAATAGACCTTTGGTGTGAGCTTTAACCTTCAGTACAGCTACTTCCAGTGGTTTGATGCCTGCATCAAATACATCTTAAACTTGTTCCTAATTTTTTATTGGCTTCCCAGCAGCTGTATTGATTCCCCTGTTCTTCCACTAATGGATATTGGCTATCTATATGGCTGTCTGTATGAATGTTCACTGTCTTGCCTTCTGCCACTTCACATGCTCTTGTGAGGGCCACCAATTGCGCTGCTTGAGCGAACATTGAAGAAAGAAGTGATTGGGTCTCAACCATGCTCTCCAGTGTTGTAACAGCATATGACTGTTCTATGTAGCTGAACACAATCATGTGCAGGAGGAGGGGGTATGATTCACTTCTCCCTCCTCTAGTGAATACATTTCTGGATAAGGACAGGTACTGTTGGGTGATGTGAGACAATTACACTGTAACATGTATGTCCAATCTCAGTAAGCAATCTTCTGCAGGAGGAGTGCTGCTTCAGCTACAGGATCCGAGGGCACACATCCGTATACCGCAACTGGTGATTCAACTCTTCTGTGTCACTGCTCATAACAGTGCTACCACACACACACACACACACACCAGTGCTTGGGATGGGACATTTGCCTGTTTGAGTCTGACACTTCAGCCTCAGATGTCCTATGAAAGGGGACAGGTAATAGATGACAGGGGTTTGAGCAATGTCTACAATTAGGGAAATAACATTCTACTGAATGTGTCCATCAGTGTATAAGAATATCTACAACATATTTGAAGGGGTGATAACACATTCTTTAACAGCAATTGCCATTTCCAACAATCAATTTGCTCCTTTTTATTGTTATGCCTCCACAACCTTACATTTTATCCTCTTGCTTTTCAGTTCTAGACAACATTCCGTGACCTTTGTAACATTTTTAAACTCCTATATATATATATATATATACAATACTGCCTGTATCGATCAAACGTTTGTTCATCGCGCATGTTTAGAACATGCACGATCACTGAACGACCGTACACACGATAGATGGTCAACGATCGTCATCCGATCCGCCGGTCCGGCCGTTCATTTCCAACGACTATCCTCGTTCGTCGGCGTTGTTGGTTACTTTTTTAACAAACAATTTTTGGCCAATCGGTCATTTGTCGTTCGTTCGTCGTTCATTTCCAACGATAAAAATTGGACGTGTGTACGCAGCTTAATTCTTCTGCAATCTTTCTTGTCACTTTTCTTTTTCTCTCCAATCAAATACTCAATGATTATTTAGTATATTTGTAACTGCTGTAGATGGCATCCACTTCTGATTAGGACAAGCATTTTACAATTTCTCTGTCAGCAGAGTATACAGTTCAGCTGCACATAGCACTCACTTAATTTGTACCCATCACAACTACCATAATCAGCCAATTGTGGTAGGATGTCAAAGTTCATATTATACTCTATAAAACTCCTCTTCTTTTTATGATGTCTTTCACTACCTGATACATTTGATGTTTAATAACCAAATCACCAAATGTAGTTATAGCATTAACTAGAAATTCATTTCTCTCAGCATCCAGCTAATTTTGTGTTTCTGGTAGGGAGGGGCTGCTGGACGCTGGAATACAGCTGCTGCCATCTCACTACTGCTCTTCTCCTTTCTTTTTTTGGGAGCTGACAAGCATTAGCCAAACAACCTCAGCAATCAAAATTATACATTTTCTTTGTCGTTTCCTATTGAGGATATGCATTTTTACAGTCATTGTGACTATTTCAATAGGAGTAAAAGGAATTCAGGAATTTGTCATCGTTACTTCCTTAATGAGCACAACAGTATTTGCCGAGTCTCCTATATGCCATGTTCAGTCTGTATATGTAACTGCAACGCTTACTGAACATACTACATTACATTACTACTACTACTACTACATACTACAAGGATTAGGAGGGGAAGGTGTTGCTCTAATTTCAGGAGACTCTGAACTTCACAGGGACTCTTTACCGGGGCAGATTTTGAATTCCGTGGCGGATTATGAGAACTTTTCATACTTCCATCACCTTACTCTATTTTATCTCATCTCCAGAGGGATGAATAATTACACATGTAAGTAACATCTACATGAGCTGGCTTCTGCACTCTGAATTTATGCATACTTTTGGTACACATTCCAATCCTCACACAAAAAATTATGTGACATAATTTTTCTGGCACAGGTGTAATACCATCTTTTATTAGATTTACAATCTTTTTGGTTGCATTTCCTATTTGTTTAACCATACTTGTGACACATTTTCTTCCTTTGTTCGTACTCGGTAATTGGCCATGATAATCACTATACACCATCAACCATAGTGGCAAATTATATGACCCGTCCTTTGGCATATTATCCGGATCATGATAAAACAATTAACAGTCCATGATATTATTTTAGTGGTCTTGCCCAACCAGTCACCTTATCTATTTGTCACTTCTGTGAGCAGACTATTTGTGCCCTTAGGGGGTCTTGAAGTCCCATTGCACATGATTTTCACCTGGCTCTCTTAGTCTTAGTCTTTTGAGTTGGTCTTTTGCAGTTTCGGTTTAGCTCATCCAACCCTCACCCAAGACCTTTTTGGCCAGCTGGCCTAGCCCGACATCAAAATGTCTCAGTCTTTAAACTATTCCTGTAGTTTCACCTGAGAACAACCATCCCGCCAGGAGCGACCTGTTACAAAACGGGAATCAGCCGTTTGTCTTTGGGTGAGGTTACGTGAGCTATGAAAGACTACGTCAGTCCTTGGTCTTTTAGTTAGTCTTTTGCATAGCTCACCTAACTTCACCCTACGACTAAATCAGAGACAGTCTTTTAAATCATCTAGATACGTTGCTGACCTCTCTCTCGTCACACTCTTCTCTTGCTGAAGTCTCTTTTACCAAAACATACAGAAACAGAAATGTGACAAATCCTTCTATTGTAGCAACTTACAAGACCAAAATATTTCTTTATCTCTATTGCCACTGTCTGCCTTAAAACTTTACAGCAATGTTTCAGGTTATACACTTCAGATGCATTCATCTCACCGTCTTATCCCGACCTGAATCCAATCCAGCAATCCCCTAAGCCAACACTAGCCGCAGCGGTCAGAATAATAGTAATAAAAAAAAGTTCCTACCGTGGCCAATGGTTCTGCCTCGGGGTTCAAGTTTCCTTGTTCAGGAATTATTGGAATGGATCCAAGTCCACAGCTCCAAATGTCAGGTTCTTTTAAGGGGTCTCCAAACAGACCATCAGGGATGAGACCGTAGATCCTAATTAAGAAGATTTATTGTTGCAACAGAGAAAATCAAATGCTTTGCAGTTAAAGCAAAGAGATTCTTACTAAAACCAGGAAATACATCAATCTTTATAGGCATACAAAAACACTCCTGTATAGGAGGGCTTAAGCCGTTATCTAATTGTCATTAAGCAGATTGTCCAATAACTTATAATTGGAAGTCCATAAAGGTTTGCAAACAGTTAATGGGGTGGATAAACCACGTGTCTAGCACTTTTGGCACAGAAATGACTGTCCACCATCTTGGATTCCTGTTCAGGCTGGTATCAACCACAAGGGTCTCTTAAGCTACGTACACACTTCCAATTATTATCGTCGGAAAACGAACGACGGGCTATGCAGCCCATAAGAAAAGAAGGTTTATTAGCATATCATATATGTGAGGCAATACAAAATTAACAACGAAAACAATAAAAGGTTGGCTCTCCTATGCACAAACACAAAAGAGAATGTCAGATAAACTAAAGAGTTTATTTTGTATTGCCTCACATATATGCTATGTAAACACTTATACTAAATATATTTTGAAATTTAGCCACTCAAAACCCCAGTCTTTTCTCTTTCTTTTTGTTTTATTGACATATTAGCCCATATTATATTGTTAGCCCACCCCTGGGGTGGGCTAACAATATACTCTCAAAGAAATAGTAGTAATGCCTTTTCCTCTAGCTCTTATTTTTACACAACTATAGTAGTTGGCAATGAACCTGCTCAGCTTGAAAAGTGCAGTTCTGGTTTCTGGTTGGTTTCTTTGTCATAGCCGTCCGTGCTAAATTATTGGTCATGCTTAATGCAATACACATAATTTGTCTTAATGTCTGGCCAGATGTGAAGGAGCTGAATAGTGACCATGTGTAGTAGTGTTTCTGTGGTGACCCAAGGAGACATTATTATTAATAATATTATTATTATTACACAGTATTTATATATCTCCATCATTTTACTCAGTGCTGCACAAAGTCCATAGTCATGTCACTAGCTGTCCCTCAAAGGAGCTCAGAATCTAATGTCCCTACCATAGTCATATGTCATTAATGTACTCTAAGGTCAATTTTAGGGGGAAGTCAATTACCCTAACTGCATGTTTTTGGGATGTGGGAGGAAACGGGAGTACCCGGAGGAAACCCACGCAGACACCGGGAGAACCTGCAAACTCCATGCAGATAGTGTCCTGGCTGGGGTTCAAACATAGGGCCTAGCGCTGCAAAGGCCGAAGTGCTAACCTGGGCTACTGGGCTGCCCTATCTTCTCCTGCCCACTAGTAATAAAACTAGCACCTTCTTTGCACTAGTCTACATGCTGGGGAATCGAAATACATCCATAAACATTGACTCCTAATGTTTAACCTCCATCCACATATTAACATATTTATATATGCGTTCATCTGCACAAAGTTACATGTTGGACTTTCACAATGTAACAATTTTAGTACCGTGTAAGGTATTTTTAGGAATTTTGTATCACTATACTTTGTAACTGGCTGTACTAAATTTTCAATGTTACTAATCAGTTATTCATATTTTAGTTCATAACAATGTTGCAATTCCTGGCTCTTATTGCACTAGATATTGAAATATTCTTAGAGCTGACTGCCTGGTTCATTATTGGCATACACAGTGTCTACCAGCAGAGGGCAACCTAACACATGATAAAAGAAGGCCTTCTAGTTGATCTGCACCATGCAATATTTGATGCCTTGTTCTCAAGCAGTATTTCTAATCATTTTCTGTTCTGAAATAAGTGACCAGCATATTCTCACAAATGTATTGTTGAATTACTTTTTTAAGACAATTATTAATTTTATTATTATTCCTTCTGGACAAATTTACCAGAACAAAAAAAAAATTCTGTCCAGAGTGCATAGCTTACCGAGACTGGTAGAATGCTAAAACAGTAGGTTATTCTGTTGCTTTGCTTGAAGTACTAAATAAGCAAAGCACATCCTGTTGAGTTTTGTGTGTGTGTATTATTTTATATATATATGTATGTATATATATATATATATATATATATGTATATGTGTGTGTGTATATATATATATTGGAGCAGTGACTAGTTTTTAAAAAGTCCTGAAAAATTTCTGCTTTAAATTTCCTTTATCTATTACAATTTAAAAAAAAGTGTATGTTTGTTTTTTATGAGCCATATCTTTATTACGCTTTTGCTATACATGTTCATTTTGTGTATACTCAGGCCAGACAATGCAGTGCCTGGAGATGTACTTGTGCTGACAAAACCTTTGGGGACCCAAGTTGCAGTAGCAGTTCATCAGTGGCTGGATATTGTAAGTATGCTGTTGCATTAATATAGAACCATGTAAACTTTTTGTTGACCATTGCTGTTCCTTTATAAACAAGGTACAAAATGTGTGGTATATAAAGCTGCTCTTCATAAGTTGTTCTAAAATGTTTGGTAATTGTGCATTAGTAATTTTTTTTCTTATCTGAAATTAAGATTAAATGTTTTTATGTGTAGTCTAACCTTAGATAAAGGTCAAAATTAATTTGTATGCATCAATGGAAGCAGCAAAAAAAAGAGTGAAAAAGAGTAAAAAAAAAAACAGTAAAAGACATCTGCAGCGGAATATGAGAAAGCAAAGTGCATGTTACTACTGATAGATAAATTGTATCATGCGTCACATAAGCAGGTAATTGCCCAACATTTTAAATTGTAAATATTTGGACAGATACTGAATGGCTTGTTTAGGTTTGTATTCATCTTGCACAGTTTTGGTTACTTTAGTTCTAGAGAGACTGGATGGAGGCTAGTAATGCCGGCAGTTGCCTCGGCTGTACCCTGTTATTCCTTTAGAGGCCAGGGAGAGCAAACTCCCTACGAAAAACGCTTGTCGATTGCCCCAATTTAAAGTGAAGTATTGCGTCCAAGTTCAGCATTCTGATATTCTACAGTTGCCAGTAATAATGCATTTAACTTTTGAATGACAGGAGATGGTTTTAGAGGGGACAGTACTCACAACATTCATAATAGATGTTGTATATAATTAAATAATAATAACAATAAAAAAATGACCAATAGAAGCAACTATATATGTATTCTCACAAGTTCGGTTTAACCTGCATACAGGGACAATTACCTTTTATATTTTCCTTTATCTGACGTGAATATCAAAAAATTCTAAAACTGTATCTGGGACATTCACTGAGGTATTTATGATCTCAGTCCTATAAACATTCACAGCATATTAGAACCATGTATGCTGTTTACATTGTAATGTTTGTATTTTTTTTTACCATCCCCAGCCAGAAAAATGGAATAAAATAAAACTAGTGGTGACCCAGGAAGATGTGGAGTTGGCATACCAGGAGGCAATGATGAACATGGCGCGGCTAAACCGAACTGGTACAGAAAATTGTTTTAATTCGATCTCAGACTGCAAAGTTTTAGTTTTTGGTACTTTTGGGTAGAATTTTGCATTTCTCGCTATTAACATTCATTATTCTTCTTTTTTTCAATATACCCAACCTTAATGCTTTTGGCAAGAGCCTTTCCCAGTTAAGTATTTGTTTTACTGGTAATGCAAAATGCTCATCTGCCAAAGATTTTTTGAAAAAGGTAGAAATATTGGAAGCCACTATTGAGGTCATACTTTGTGAAGTTTCATTTTCTGAAGCTCTCATTACTTCTTTCAAAAGTGACTCAATGTCTCAAATTAATGATGCGTGTAATGGATTATCTGACAGTTGATTTGCATATTCTTCGTTCTGGGTCAATGGTTTGCAAATAATGACAAAATGATTATTATTAAACCAGATTTATATAGAAGCAACATATTACATAGCACTTTACATTTAAATAGGAGAAAGAGAGGACCCTGCCATGTAGAGCTTACAATCTAGGAGGTGAGGGAAATAACACACAATAGGATGGGTGATATGTAATGGTGGGAAGTAGTGAGGCTTTCAAAAGACAAGTAGAAGCAGAAAGTAGGAGCAGGCTGAATAGGATGAGGAAGACCATTCCAGAGAGTTGGGGCAGCTCTAGAAAAGTCTTGGAGCTGTGCATGTGATGAGGTTATGGGTGAGGAGGTCAGTAGTAGGTCATTGGAGGAGCGAAGAGAGCAGCTAGAAGAGTACCAGAGAGGAGGATGTTAAAGTAGTCCAGATGAGAGATAAGAGTGTGAGAAAAGGAATTTGGTGGTCCCTGGGAACTGGTAAGGCCAGATTTTGGAGATGTTGCGTAGGTGAAAGTGACAGGACCTGGAAATGTTCTGAATATAAGTAGTAAATAAGAAGACAGAATCAAAGGTGATACCAAGACAAAGTGCCTGAGGGGGGGGACAAAAAACAGTGTTGTTAACAGTTAGGAATATGTCAGGGGGAGATTTGGAATGTGAGGGTAAGGGGAGGGGGGAGATGATGAGTTCGTTTTTTTTTCCAGGTTAAGTTTCAGAAATCTGTCAGACATTCATGATGAGATGCCTCACAGGCAGCACAAAACCATATCATCCATCATCCATGAAGTCAGCGTTGAGGCCAGATTTTCTCCACTTTTGTAGATTTTTGGTGTGATTGTTGTGCCAGGATCAGCGGTTAGAAGGACGGGGGTAGTGGGAGGGGCAACTTTATCCAGAGCCAAAGAAGAGTGTGGTAGAACTGATGGCAGCTTTATCTGGAGATGTGATTTTAGAGGAGCATAGGCAGAGAAAGCAGTAGAGTGAAGTCAGACAGCAAGTTACCAGACTGGGAAGGAGGAGAGGGAATAGAGCCAATGTGGCAAACTTAAGTCCATGTTAACGGCTCCTATAATATGGGTTGTAGTGAGGCTTGTTGATTTCCAGGAGTGGGATTGGATGAGTCAGTCAGAGAGATGGCTTGGTGAAATAGCAGTTCAGGATGGCAGCAGTAGAGGTTGTGTTGGGAGTCCAGGTGGATGCTTCATGATGAATGAGTCCAAAGGCATGAGATGGGAATTGGGAGTCTAATGAATGTCCAGTTCTGTTTCAATTCCTGCTTCAATTCCCTGGATTGATTCTCATTGCACTTATAATTTGGCATTTTGAATTTGGGCACGTGACCAGGATAACTGGCATAACAGCCCTGCAGTAGTGCACTGAAAATCACATTGGCGATGGCAGCTCTCCATATTTTTATGCTAACCTGTCCCATTTCTGTTTTAGTAATTTGCAATAACTTTCATAAGGACACAAATACAAATTCCATAGTCCAAAATAAGTTAACATTGAGCATATCCAATATTATAAAACTGTATGACTCTTTACTATAAGGCATGTATCATTCTATAGTTGATAAGAAGTAAAATGCTGTGAAAATTCCTGAGATTATCATTGTTAAAGTCCATACTGGCCCACTAATGTCAAGGAGCCATATTGCTTGGCTTTCGCTAGCAGGAAACACATGATAATCACAAGATTTATTAGTCTACATGGGGACAGTAGACCTGACTTATTAAAGCTCTCCAAGATTGGAAGAGATAGACATGGGAGAACCTGGAAGGGCCAACAAACCTGTAATAGACCTGGTCCAGGATTGAAATCATTTGCCAACTAACATCAAATGATTTTGAAACAATCCATTCCAAGTTTGCTGGATCACCCAGGTTCTCCCATGTCTACCTTTCTCTAGTCTCGGAGTGCTTTATTAAAATCCGTTCCACGGAGTCAAATTAATGATACCTTACCATATGTGGCTGCCTTTCTCAATCTTACGAAAATTCTTAAAATAAATGTATTTTCTATAATTACTACAGCCACAGCTCACAGTATGAGAAAAATCACTTTGAAAAATCACCTCTACATTACTGACCAGGGGGAACAATGTCTCCCTTACAGAGAGCCAAAAAGCTCATTGGTGCCAGTGGTAACTGACCTAAGAGGCACAAATTGCTCAAGGAACACCTAGTAACATTGGGAGAAACTGTGGCTAAGAAACAAGTCACATTTACCAGATACACCTTTCCTGAAGAGTAAACCTTATCTCTTTTTGTCCTAATTAAAGGTGCGTACACACTTCCAATTTTTATCGTTCCAATCGAACGACGAACGATCGATTGGGCAAAAAATCGTTCGTAAAAAAGT
>NC_092859.1:107964728-107968096 GCF_032062135.1 Pyxicephalus adspersus
ACACATTCATTGTATGCAATTCTTATCTCTCAATAAACACAATATAGCTTATCTTTCAATAAACATGAGGTATAGGTAACTAGATGTTTTCAGTAAGTGATGTCTGCAAATGTAGGGCAGAGGTCATTTTAATATTTGCATGTTAATGCTTGGTGATCTGTAAGGTAGACTTTTCACCCAATTTTTCTGTTTTGACATTTGTGAAGTAAACCAAGCTGTTTTAGCATTAGAATTGTGTTATCTATTCCTAATTTCTATAGATTTAGGAGAATTTTGCATTTTGTTATGTAAGAACATATATTACAATATTGCATATTTTTCCTTGGATATGTGGGGGAAAAAAAAGAAAACCCATGTTCTTTAAAATGATGAATGATATATTACTTTTACAAGCACCGTGACACCTCCACTAAGAGTGCCCTGCTAAAGAGTTTTTCAGCCAACGAATTTATTTTCTCCCTGTTTAAGACTAGGCTAAAAAAAAAAAAGAAGCAGGAACAGCTTGTGTGCAGGATAGAGGCTGGATGGGGGGGAGGGGTTGTTTTGCATGACTTGCAGAAGAAATCTTTTGCTAAACATAGACTTTTATTCTGACCAGAGGTCACTCTACTATTAGCTAATGTTAATGCTCGGTTATCTTTAAGGTGGACCTTTAACCCTAACGTTTCTGTTTTGACATTTGTGAAGTGAACCAACCTGTTTTAACCTTAAAATTGTGTTATGTCATCTTCATTTCTATATATTTAGGAGAATTTTGCATTTTCTTGTGTCAGGAAAATATTTTATTTCCATAATATTGCATATACTTGTTTGGATACCTGAAAAAAAAGAAAATCTATGTTTTTAAATGATGAATGATTACTTTTTTTACAAGTACATTGAGCTGCCCGTGTGCAGGATCCCTGGATGTGTCTGGTGCCTGGCAGATCCCAGGATCCTGGAACTGAATGAACTCTGGCACATGTGTCATTCCAACCTGTCCAATCAAGGTGCCCGAGAGAAGTGGAAAAAGAAAGCTACTTTAAAGCTTGAAGTTGCACTGCTTTTTCCAGCAATTGATTTCTGTGGCTGGTCAGTGTAAGCTGGGAGACAGCCTGAGCTTCATAGCTCCTCTGAGCATTTAGGTACTGCATACTAAGCAGCTAGTATAAATTAAGTACACACAGCACCTGCCACTCGGCACCATGGGGCATGCCTACTGGTTTCTAAAGCAAGGAAGACACTTTCAATAATTATCGTCAGAAAACAACGATTACGACCAATCTATTATGCACGATTATTCTTCAACAATCGTATTGTGCACAATTCTGTACATGCTGTAATGATACAATTGTTCAAATATAATCTGTCAGTAGTGTACACATGCTAGATACAATCGTTTGAACGATGCAGGTAGTGACATGTAAAGGAGAAAGTGTATTGCAGAAACATGCACGATCACTGAACGACTGTTCGCACAATAGATGGTGAACAATCGCTGGCCAATCAAATCCGCCTTGCCGGTCATTCATTTTCAACGACAGTCCTCGTTCGTTGGCATCGTTGGTCACTTTTTTTAGAACGATTTTGGTTGGTTAGTCATTTGTTCGTTTCCAACGATAATTATTGGACCTGTGCACACAGCTTAAGTATAATTTGAATACCCCATTTTGTTTTCCATGTTTACCAAACGATGAATGTTATAATTGGAGAAGTCTGACATTCAGCTTAGAAACTCCCATATTTATACAGAACAAAACATCAGCACTGCGGTTGTTGTTGTTTCATTCAGCCTTGAGTCCTGTTCCTCCTTAAGATGTAACAAACTGCCCAGCTGCAAACTGTTTTCCTTTTAAGATAACATGTTCTCATCACCCTGTGGCCTTATTTAATAAACTGCAGTTTATGATTAGCCAAGGACATGATGTTCTTCTCTTTTCAAAGAGGCCCAAGGCCTTTTTCTATAATTGAAGCGTAAGCAGATTTTTGATAACTATATAGCAAGAATAAGTAAGAATAAGTATATAGATTTTTACTTTTAACAAAGTGGAGGACCCAGCAGGCCTCCTTGCACTGCTCTGGAGCTGGTGACGGTGGGGTAACGGCCAGCTCTCCTCGCACTGCTTGCAGGGAGCTGCTGGGAGAGGTGGAACGGTGTATGTGGGGCTTGCACTTCTCTGCCATTTCTGGCGTCTCTGTTGCTTGACAGCACTCCAGCTTTCTTATGCTGCAGAGCTGGTGTGCTGGCGGGAAATGGAGCTGCTGGGGTGGCAGAGTGACGTGGGCTGTACATATACCGGGTCGTGGCAAAATTTTGTGCTGTGTTGCTGGGCCCCGCTGGCGGAAAGTTTGGGGACTACTGCTGTGAAGAACAAGGGGAGTATCTGTGTATTTGACCTATTCTTTTATAGCAAATAATTTACATAATTAAGAGGGCACTGTCAAGCAAATTAGAGTAGACATTGTTGTGTCTTTAGAATAATGCCACTACAGGCAAGCAATATGAAATGTTTGCATTTTATTTTAAATTTCATCTCCAACTGAAAGTAGTGTAGAGTTGAAAACACTCCGACACTACAGAATGTGTTTGAAGTGTATTCTTGTATCTTGCAATTATGATATTCTGTGTACTTTTACTATTTTTTCAGGACTATTAGCTCTGTATAATCTTATTTCTGTTTATGTAATGGTTTGAATATTAATTATTGTTATGACTTTCTGGCTTGTGATAACATCTGAATAACCTGTGACCTTTACTCTTGTTACTGATATAATAAACATATAGCTTAATCTTATCTAAAAACTAGGATGGAATAAGAACTGCAAGTAACTGTTTTACTGCTTTGTTGATAACTTTCAGGAAAGAAAATCTCTACTTCAAGAAACATGCTATTGCCAGCCTGCCCTTCTGAAAGGCACTGCTCAACTAGATGCCTGAAAATCTTCTTGTAGTATTTCCCTTGCTGTTTCCTCATCGCTGGGTAGAATGTCCTGGCCTGGTCAGCTTTGTCCACACCTCCCATGGTGTTGTTGTAGTCAATCACCACCTGTGTCTTCATCACTTCTTTCCCACATTTTGTGTGTACCAGAACCGTGGAGGCATCATGGACAGTACTCATCAGGCACACATCTTTTGTGTCACGCCATCTCGGTGCCATCATCTTTCCTTTCTGCCAGGCAATTATTTCTCCTGTCTTCAGCTTCCCTTTTGCAAACAGTGCTGGCAGGTTGCGCCCGTTAGCCCTATCGGTTCCATAGGCATCTGTTCTGTGTTGCAGAAGGAACTCATACAGCTCAGGAGGGGTGTAGAAATTGTCAGTTATGACAATTGAAGATAGCACTGTCCCTTTTCCAGTGTACAGCACCGTATTCCAGATGTAGCCAGATGA
>NC_092859.1:107969051-107972689 GCF_032062135.1 Pyxicephalus adspersus
GGCAAGATGTCATTTGGATGCCTTGCGGTCTCCAGCAAACAGTCAGGAACAATCAAGGTCAAAGACAAAATGATGAAATGATACATTCAGGAAGTGATTTATACGTGATCAAAAGGTCAGATTAAGGTCAGGGATATGGTGGGCAAAATGTAAATCGGGGCACTGGGCAATGATGCTTGGTGCACTCCGGGTCATGCGGCAGGAGAGCAGCTGCAGTAGATGCAATTCTTATCTCCCAATAAACATGAGGTGTAGGTAACTAGATGTTTTCAGTAAGTGATGTCTGCAAAAGTAGTGCAGAGGTCCTTCTACTATTTGCATGTTAATGCTTGGTGATCTGTAAGGTAGACTTTTCACCCAATTTTTCTGTTTTGACATTTATGAAGTAAACTAACCTGTTTGACCCTAAAATTGTGTTGTTATCTTAATTTCTATATATTTAGGAAAATGTTGCATTTTGTTTTGTCAGAAAATCTAATACCTCGGCTAACGAGTGGCCCTCCTAACAATTTTTTTTTTTTTTTTTTTTACTGTTTAAGAGACTGCTAAAAAGAAAAAAAAAGCAGGAACAGCTTGTGTGCAGGACCTCTAGAGGCTGGGTAAAGGGGAGAGGGTCAGTTTGCATGACTTGCAGAAGGAATCTTTTGCTAAACATAGACCTTTTCACCTAATTTTTGTGTATTGACATTTGTGAATTAACCAACCTGTTTTAACATTGGAATTGTGTTATTTCATCCTAATTTCTATATATTTAGGAAAAATTTGCATTTTGTTGTGTCAGGAAAATATTTTATTCCATAATGCATGTTTTTGCTTGGGTTTTCTTTTTTTTCCCCAGATGTTTTTAAATGATGAATTATATATTACTTTTTTATTTTTAAGTACACTGAGCAGCCCATGTGCAGGATCCCTGGATATGTCTGGTGCCTGGCATACCCCAGGATCCTGGAACTGAATGAACTCTGGCACATGTGTCATCCCAACCTGTCCAATCAAGGTGCCTGAGAGAAGTGGAAGAAGATAGCCTCTCTAAATGCTACTTTAAAGCTTGGAGTTGCTGCTTTTAGGTGCTGCTAAGCAGCTAATCGAAATAAAATACACACAACACCTGCCACTCAGCACCATGGGGCATTCCTACTGTTTTTTGGTTTCTAAGTATGATTTAAATACTTAATTTTGTTTTATCTGTTTATCAGCTGATAAATGTTATAACTTGATATTTTATTCAGTTCAGAACTCCAGACATCAAAAAATTGTCAGATTTGATAAAACCAGACTGATGATATAAGTTGTGGCTACAGTTAGAGCAAGTTAACCTATACACTATCTGCTGTCCTTTAGTTTTACTTTTCTCATCTTGCATAGATGCATACAATTGTTGTTTTTTATGTCAGGACATGAGGTAATCGGAAAGTCTATTTTCTCTATCTTTTTACAGCTGCCGGTCTCATGCACACATTTAATGCACATGCCGCAACGGACATTACAGGGTTTGGCATTTTAGGACATGCCCAAAACTTGGCTAAACAGCAACGAAATGAAGTTTCCTTTGTAATTCACAATCTGCCTGTATTAGCTAAGATGGCTGCTGTCAGCAAAGCATGTGGGAATATGTTTGGTCTCATGCATGGCTCTTGTCCAGAAACCTCAGGTAAGTAGTAACACTTCTGGAATTCAGTCTTCTTCATTTACGAACAGTGATGTGCCATATTTTTCTATAAATGGTAAGCTTTATTTTAAAGTGAATCTATGGATATTGAAATATTTTCTCACTCCAAGTGTCAGATGACATTTAAAACAAATCAATACTAACTTCTGTAGCCTCAGGCATTGTAGAGCAGTTCAGGTAACAGCAAAAGCACTGCTTTTTAAAGCTGAATTCTTGGGACATGACAAAACTACCCTTGCAGTGAGGGCTCGCCCACACTGCAAGTGTTATAGATACATTTTCATATAGGGGAACAATAAAAAGCACTTTTTATTTATCTTATTCCTGATCCCTGTTCTCTTTGACAGTCTGGGTTGGGGGCAGGATTTTACTTATAATGTAGGACTCATGAACCATAGTGCCTGCAACTGATGGAATGTGGAAAGAAAGTAACTTCAGGGGATTGGGCATATGAGAGGAGGAAACCTGCATGAGCTAAGGATAGGATAAGTAAAACGTGTTCCCATGAACAACAAAAATAACATTTGAACAGGTGATTCTGCACTGCAAGAGTAGTTTTAACATTTCTGTTGAGTTCAGCTTGAAGAATAAGTAAATAGTTTAATGTTCATAGGTTCACTTTATTGGAAAATGCAATTATGTGTCATGTTCTTGAGAAGCTCATAGATAGATACATAGATAAGATAGTAAAGAATAAATAATGTTTATGTAGGACAATAAAGATTCAGCTTTATACTGAAAAGAGTCATCATCAAAAATACCTGATTGGCTTACAATGCCACTTCCTCTCCCAGTCTGATTATTTGTTTGGGTTTTATTTTAAGTTAATACATGGACACAATAAAAGAGGAACTAAACTCAAACCTCACCCAAAACAAAAAAATACACTTACCTTCAATCCCACAGAGCAGTCGATCGGTCTGCAGGTCTCTTCCATCAGGTCCCGTGTCGTCCCGGCATACATCTTCTGGCCGGCCTGCTGGGGCGTCGCCATCTTCTCTTTTTACGGGTTCTTCTTTCTAGGTCACCACAAGATTGGGTGACGTAGATGGGGAAAAAACTTGGCGATCTTACTGTGCATGAGTGAGATCAGCAATTTTTTGCTCTCCCATTCTTTTTCGCCTAGGCGATTGAGGATTAGGGGGGGGGTGCTGCACCTAACAAACAAACAAACAATGTTTACCTTTACATAAAAGGGTTGTCTACACTTTTATGTAAAGTAAAAATTCTGAGTTTAGGTACGCTTTACGTATATTTAATACACAATGCTGTGTATTATGTTGGCACCTTATAAATACATTTATATAATAATAAAGTATGTATACTAGCTCTAAATCAGTGATGCATTTAGAATTACTGTCTCACACTGTTCTGTTCATACATAAGGCTCTCCACTTCAGTGGATTAAATATTAAAAGTTTTCTTAAAGCCATAACCATGTCATTTTATATATTCGTACATTGCATTAAACAAGTTCCCTTTTTAAAAGTATCTTTCAGCTATGTGATCACTTGTTTTTAACCCATGTTTATGTGCTCTCTTACAGGAGGTCTTCTAATTTGTTTGCCACGAGAGCAGGCTGCACGCTTCTGTGCTGAGATAAAATCTCCCAAGTATGGAGAAGGTCACCAAGCGTGGATTATTGGCATTGTAGAAAAGGGCAATCGTACTGCCAGAATCATAGACAAACCACGAATCATTGAAGTTGCTCCTCAAATGGCTACTCAAAATGTTAACCCAACTCCTGGTGCCACCTCTTAATTAAGGCTTACCTAGCTTTTTTTGTTTTGTTTTTAAATAGACCCTATTCTTTACCATCATACAATTTAAATAATTGTAAAAAAAAGTATATATATATAAATATATATCGTTGTGTCTGCCCATTTCTTGGCCTTGGGTCTAGTATAGGAATGGGTATGATTTAAGAAGTAAAAATTCATTGCCTTTCTCTTTTTTTTTTTTTTTTTTT
>NC_092859.1:107972708-108021244 GCF_032062135.1 Pyxicephalus adspersus
TTGTTTTTTTCTCCTTCCTGTTACATTAACTGAAGATGCACCTAATCATAAGGCAGCTTCTAAGTTGACGAATTGTTATCCGATACAGTTGATTCATTTTGAATCTATAGACACTTATCTCTTGCCGCATAGGCTCTTTTTTTAAAGGTGCTTTCACCCAGCACAGACATTGCCATTAGTAGTGTCAAACAAGAAGTTAGTGTCTTCATTTATATATGTGTATTTATCATTATTGGTCTGACAATGTTGGATGCCTTTCAAGTAAATGGAGAGGCAATAAATAAATAGATTGTGAATCCTGGCCGGAGGGTGCATGTTTGATGGCTTTTTTTTTTTATTCATTTTTTAACCCCTTGCAAGTTTAGACTTATTAGGGCTTCAACTCTTTATAGCCTTGTACCCTCCTTGACGTCTATATACATTGTTTAGTGAACTCCTCTATCTTGTCAATGCTAGTTTATGTTTCTACTACATTGGTGAGTACAAGGAGTACACATTATGCTTAAAGCACTTCTATTTAAGAAGATTTTTTTTTTTTTCTCTAGATCTGATATTTACCATATTAACAAATCTACTTTCATATTAGTAGCACATGCAAATCTCTTGCAGTGTGGTTAGATGTGTTAAAGTACAATATAATTGCAGACCACCTGCAAACAAAGTTAAAAGTTGCCTATGTCACTTCAGTAATTATGTGCGCACACGTAAATACAAAACCGTTTTTAAGTATAATCAATAACCTTTTCTGTTCTGTGGTTGGTAGTGTTTCATACATTTTTATATTTTGTATAGTGATTACATGCCTTTATATTTTTTCCTTTATAAATCAGCAGCTGTTAAGTAGTTGGTAGCTCTTTCCTTTCCAATTTTGGTGCATGAGTTTGTGATCTAATAAAACAAGAATTGACATTGCCAACATTGCAGCTTCAACTCCAAACTTGTTATTCAAATAAATATTTAATTTTTTTTATTGCTCTTGTACAACGTTTGAGTGGTTTTTCTTTTCTTGATGCTACAACCTGGAGTTTTCTTGTTCCTACATCCTTCTACGCTTACTAGAAGCTAAATACATTCATTTATTTTACAATGTAAAGTGTTGACAGAATTTATCATTCATATTTTCTATCAAATATATTTTTGTGCTACACAAAAGTCATATATTTACTTGTTTAACCCCCCTAGCGTTCTAATTCTGTCATTTCCCTGCAGGATCACCAAGCCCAAAAACAGCCAAGTGTCATCCTTGGTCACAGGTTCCCACTTTCTGCTTCTTGCAAACCTCAGGTGTGGAGCACCTTGTTGCTGTCCAGCGTACCTGCATAAAACAAAATAAATGTATTTTAGGATATGTTCTTTTATAGTGTGAAGGTGGCAAGTAATATGTTAGCAAACACAGAGCAGCATATACATTTGCATAAAAAAAAAAAAAAATTAGCACAAAATTTAAAAAGCAAACCCAGAGCAGCACACATGTTGGCAAAAAAAATTAGTAAAAAATTTCTAAAAGTTAGCACAGAGCAGCACACATGTTGGCATAAAAAAAAAAAAAAATTTCAAAAAGTTAGCAAACACAAGAGCGGCTTATCTGTTTGTCTCCGCAACAGTTTTTTCAATAACTTCATCAGTCAAAAACAACTTCAGGGAGTGCGCATGCGCAGCCGCCTGAGATGGCTGCTTCTTAGACGGCTCGGCTCCCTCCGGATCCCTCTCTGGCCTCCTTAACGCCGTGAATCGGCAGCCACGCGAGACAACGGCACGGACGGATCCCTTTGATCTCCCTGCATCTTTGGAGCATGGTAGGGAAGACCGGCACGAAACCTAAAGACCGCAATCCGCGGCCTCAGACTCTCCGGCCGGCCACTAAGATGGCGGCTCCCAGGGAGTCACACATGGCAGCAGCCCCGGGGGCACAGGAGGGGGGGGAGCAGCTCCCTTACTGATGTGAGGAGGGGTGTAATGGACAGGGGATGTGAGCAGAATGTCTCTCGCTCCCCTCCAGCAAATAATTTGGGCACGCAGGAGTGCTCCAGCCTGGAGCAGTCACAAAAGTCCCCTTCACAAATGTCCCCACAGGGAGGACAAGATGCAGCGCTTCATACAGGGGAGGATTCTTTGCTAAGCAGCCCCACTATACCATCACTGGCCACAGGCTCCAGATACAGTGTATTAATGCCAGACCCCATTGAATGCTCACCCCCCCATGATCTGCCAATGGAGGAGAACAGGCTTTACCAGAATATAGCAGGCCTATTGCAGTCAGAGTTGGCCAAAGCTACGGTGGCCATTACTTCTGAAGTGCGCCAAGATCTGCAGTCATTGGGTGCACGCATTGATATGTTTGAGAAAAAAGTGGATGAGACAGTGGCTGAGGGCTGCCGGAGTCGATTAAGGATGTCACGGGTGCAGTGAGGCATTTTTTACAACAGCTCTTACCGGACTTACCTGAATCGCATCTTCTACTGGACAGGGCTCACAGGGCTTTGATGGCTCCTAAACAGGATGGTCCTCCTAGGGATGTGATTGTAAAACCACACTACTTTACTACTAAAGAGGCGCTGTTAAAGGTTACCAGAACCTTAGATCATATTGAGATGGAGGGGCACCCGGTTCAGATTTTTTCTGATATCTGACCGTTTACTATACAGCGCAGGAGTGCGCTTAAACCTCTGTTGCAAGTGCTGATTGATAATAAGATTAGATATAGATGGGCCTTTCCCTTAAGACTGATTTTTCAACTACAGGGGAAAAGTTTTTCCTTTTCCTCATTTGATGAAGGTGAACAACTTCTCAAAGATTTGCATTTGATCCAGGGGGCTGACAGCCGCTTCACACCGGACAGGGAAGCATCTACTTCTTTATACCCCCTTTGGAACAAGGTCAAAATGCCTGGAAAGCACTCGCAGAAGGCTTCCTAAATAACTCCTACGGACGCTATTCTACCCTTTGGTGGGGCTGTGCCTCCATAATATGTTCTACACTATTTTAATGTGTTTGCTAACTAAACCCCAAGCTGGAGAACCTGGGTTATTTTAGATCCAGGCTGATAGATTGAGGTTGTTGGCTGTCCACTCGGGGTTTCTAAGGAAATGCTTGTTATGTTCAAAGTGTGCTGCCTTACCCTATTTGATTTACTGGTGTTGTTCTTTATGGAGGTGTCTCCATTCTCCTAATCAGAAGTTGGATTATACAATATTGAATATTGGTTTTGTTTTTTTTCTTTATTTTTGTACTTTTTCTCAAGTGGCTGCCGAGCCATCATCAACCATGAGGTCCCCCGGGTTAGTTGCTACAATACTATGTTGAATTTTTTTTTTTTTTTTTTTTTTTGCAGGGGTCCTGATGTGTTCAGACTTGATTCTTAGAGGACGTGGGATTTGGGGGGTTACACATGCCCTCCGGTTTTGGGGAATTTGCTTCGGGCCCTATTTATTTACCTGGGCCTGTGGGAAATCTCCCTGACGAGATGGAGCTTGATGGAGCTCCTGGGAGCACAGGGGATGGGGCTGCCCCTCGGGACCTTGGATCGATTGTTTTCCGGGGTTCGGGGGGGCACTCTATCCTCTCTGGTTTACATTGTAACGTTTGGCTGTGTCAAATGTTTTCGTTTGTCTTGACTTTTTTGTCTTGTTTGTCTTGTCTTTGTCTTGGTAGTCCCCTTCTTGTTATTCCTGATGGTGGAGGAAGTTTTCTGCTGTTTGTGCTGTCATTTTATCCCTATGTCGTCTGACGCTCAGGCTGGGTCTGTGACCCTTAATAAGTTGACGTTACTTTCTCATAATGTCCAGGGCCTTAATTCCCCAGTCAAGAGATCTAAGGCATTTCATTATTATAATTCACTAAAAGTTGATATTCTAGCTTTACAGGAGACTCACTTTACCAACAATTCTGCCCCGAGGTATTTTCATAAAAATTACCCTATTTTTTACATGGCCAATTCTGATAAGAAGAAATGTGGGGTTCTCCTATGTTTTAATAAAAGTCTGAATTTTGAACCACAAGAGGTTTTTAGGGACCCGGGGGGCAGGTTTCTGGCAGTTATTGGCTATGTTGGTATACAGCTGATCACAGTGGTATCCAATTATGTGCCCAATGAAGGTCAAGTGGCATTTTTCCCTAACCTCCTGGGTGAAATTTTGCCCAAAGTACAGGGCTCCCTGATCTTGCTAGGTGACTCTAATCTAGCTCTTGATCATATTTTAGATAAATCCAAATTGGGCAGATATAAGGACCCCCCGAAAAAGAGCCATGGTCTCTCGCTCCTATTGCGACAATATGACCTGGTTGACAGCTGGAGGGAACTGAATCCATCAGCTAGGGACTACACGTATTTTTCAGCGGCCCATGACCAGTATACGTGCATTGACCATGGCTTTGTTCAGTCTTGTCTGCTCCCTAATATTCTGGGGGCCAAGATTTTGTCCACGCCTTGGTCTGATCATGACCCATTAGCAATTTACCTTTCAGGTTTTGTCCCCCCACAGACTGAGTTTCGCTGGAGACTTAATGAAAGCTTGGTTTCAGACCCGCTGGTGAAGTAAGAAATAGAATCATCGCTGAGTAACTTTTTTCGGATAAATATGGCGACTGATACTTCTCCAGCCATCAATTGGGAAGCCCACAAAGCCTATATCCGAGGGGAGCTGATCAAACTAGGAGCTTCACGCAAGAGGGCCCACAACAAACTGATTGAAACTGGCCTTAATGAATACCACCAGTTACAGCGACAACATAAGACCAACCCTCAGTCCGTGCCAAAGTCTCAGTTAGAGGCTAAACGCACTGCACTTAACCTACTACTCACTACTAGGGCGGAAAAATCGATTCGATGGTTAGCCCATAAATTTTATCTGTGGAACGATAAACCGTGCAGTCTTTTGGTAAATAAACTTACCCCCAGACCCAAATCACAAGCGTTCCCTAAAATTAAGGTTAGGGATGGTAAGTTATCTGAAAAAATCTGGAAAAAATACTGACAGCATTTGAAGATTTCTATGGCAATTTATATAGCTCTAATGACTCTATCACTGATTTGAATATTGATAGGTTTCTTAATAGGCTTGATCTACCTAAATTACATCCCAAACATAGGGCACTTCTGGAACGACCATTCATGCCTGAGGAAATACATGGGGTGCTTAAATTTCTTAAATTGGGCAGCTCACCTGGCCCCAATGAATTCTCTAATTTATACTACAAAATGTTCTGCCCTATTCTGGCGCCACACTTGACAGACTATTTTAATTATCTCCGTGATGGACACTTACTGCTAAGAGATGCCAATAGAGCCTATATTAGCGTTTTCTTTGTGTTCTGGCCTAAAGGTGAATAAATCTAAGTCCCAAGCTATTAATATAAATATCCCTTTGGGAATGCTAGAGGGTGTGCGTAAAAGGTTTAACTTTCATTGGCAAGAGGAGTCCATTCAGTATCTGGGCATACTGTTGACTCCTTTGTATAGTAGCCTTTATAAGGCTAATTATACAGGTTTGTTTAACAAACTCCATGCGGATCTGCGTAGGTGGTCCTGTGCTCCTCCCTCATGGCTAGGACGGATAGCGGCTATCAAGATGAACTTACTCCCCAGATTACTTTATTTGTTTCGCACGCTCCCGATTCAGGTCCCCGTAAAGGAATTGGAATTTTTACAGGCTAAAATAATGCATTTTATTTGGGCTGGGAAGAAGGCCAGAATACGAAGAACTACTCTTTTTGCACCAAAGCGAAAGGGTGGTCTGGGGGTTCCAAATTTGAAATACTATTATGTAGCAGCTCAGATAGCACAGACCTCGTTGAGCACTTTACATGGAGCTCGTCCCCAATGGGTGGACATAGAGAATCAAGACAATTTCCTGGGATCAATAGAATCCCTGATGTGGCGTAAGAAAAGTGGCCGAGGGACTGTGTTAGCTCCCGCATTATCCCACTCCCTGCAGGTTTGGGATAAATTCAAACATTATCAGCAACTTACCTCATCCCATAAAGCTCTGACACCACTATGGAACAATCCGGAATTCCCACTGGGATTAAGTTTATCTAATTTCCATTGGTGGATCTCTAAAGGTTTCAGGAGGGTGAAGGATCTTATCGATGTTAGGGCAGTGTTTTCCTGGGAACATTTAGTAGTTTTGAAATTCCTTCCTCGGAATATTTTCGCTATAGACAATTGTCCTCATATATCAATACAGTAATTAAAGCGGCCCCGAGTCCCATGCGTTCCTCGGTATTTGAAAGCACGTGCCTTTCTCTAGCCTCAACCAAAGGTCAAATTTCAGTGTTCTTCTCGGCCTTAGTAGCCCCAACTGATAAATTGCAATACATGAGGGATTGGGAATCTGAATTGGGTTTTACATGGGATCTGGAAGACGGGTGGGATAGAGTGGATTACCTCTCCAGGATCTCCCTGAATTCGGCACTGATAGAAGCCAACCATAAGGTAGCTCTTAGGTGGTATCTCACACCAGACAGGCTAGCGAAAATGTTCCCTTCCACTTCTCATTTCTGCTTTCGGGGCTGTGATGCTAGAGGTTCAATGCTTCATATTTGGTGGTCATGTCCTATAGCCAGAAGATATTGGGTCAGAGTGTTCGATCTGATATCTACCGTTCTCCATCAACCGACTGGTAGCACTGTTGAAGCAGCTCTGTTTAGCAGGCTTGATATGTCCCTCCCTGATCCCTCCAAAAAATTGATTGGCTTGATATTACTGGCGGCCAGAATTTCCCTGGCCAAAGCATGGAAGTCCCCCTCGATATCTTTAGACCGTATACACACCAAATTGAACTGGATTATGATTAATGATAGATTGACCCACACTCTAAAGAATTCGCTGGATAAATTCGAAGATATATGGGAACCTTGGATCATATTTAACAATACGTGATATAGATTCAGCCTCTCTGGTGAGATATAATACTCTCATGTGAAAGGTCTGCACAACTTCCTCTCCCCTCTCCTCCCCTCCTGGTAGTTTAATTGTTTTTTGTTTTGTTTTTGTTTTGTTTTATAACAGGAGCACAGGCTTGGTCTATCTTACTGTTTAAAATTTTGATGTGTATGGGTTTACCTTTATCAACAAGTTCAGATGGTATGTCATGTTCCCTAATTCTTTGATCTCAGGAATTTATTCCTCATAGATATACCAGGATTATAGCAACTCTGTGGTTCAGACACTGTATGAATCATTATTCTATGTCCATACACGTACATCTATACTTTGCCGACCCTTGTTCAGTTAATCTTGTTATTACCTTGTTTTTTATGTTGACTTAATTGTATTTGTTCCTATAAAATTCAATAAAAATATTGAAATACAAAAACAACTTCAGGTATGCCAGGGGGTCGTCGCATTCAGCCTCAATTTTCATCCCAGGTGCGCCAGTAAATGGAAATCTTGGCGGTGCTGCCTGGTCCGCATCAAGGTCAATAGGACACCATGTGCGCACAGGTTCAGAATCATCGCTCAGTTCACTTTTGCTGTCCGATGACAAATTTCCTGGTGAATCGCTATCGCTCGATTCCACAAGGGACTCAAAATCGCTATCGTTGCTTTCAAATTCCTCCAAAACAGTGCTTGCGCCGGCGAGATGCTGTTTGGATGCCATGCGGTCTCCAGCAAACAGTCAGGAACATCAAGGTCAAAGACAAAGTGATATATTCAGGAAGTGATTTATAAGCCATCAAAAGGTCAGTTGGAGGTCAGGGACAATAGTGGGCAAAATGAAAATCAGGGCACTGGGCAATGATGCTTGGTGCACCCCGGGTCATGCGGGCAGGAGAGCAGCTGCAGTAGATGCAATTCTTATCTCTTATTGTGTGTTTTGTGGTGTATTTCACTAAAAAAAATTTAAAAGCAGATTACATAGTAATCTGCTTTTAAATTTCCCGCCCCCACAATCCATCACTCCACCGCATCACCCGGAAGATGTCACACAGATATATATCACATGGACGTAGTTATTAGTAGTAACCCCTACAATAACTCAGTAACTACTTAGTACAAAATACATCAAAACAATATAGAAATAATAGCATAAACATATACTGAGACATATACCAAACAATATAAGAAGCAATTCAGGAATGTGTATAGCTACCTGCTAAGATGTTGTGGGGTACCCCATGAGCTAGGTTCCCTAAGAAGACTCTTCCCCCATCATTCTAGTTCCCCTTTTATATGTTTAAGTTCCATTAGGTAACATTGGGACTCCTTGATTGGTTAGTGGGTGTGTTTGGTACAATGATCATCAGTTGGCACACACCCCACTAGATTAGGATTGTTTAATGTAATTTGATGGACCTCCCAACTAAATTTGATATAAAACATCTCCAGCTGGAATCTATGTTTAGGGGTCTATAAATGTCCAGCTGCGTCATATACATATTCATAAAATAAACAATTGTTGGGTGCAACAGACCCCCGCTTGTGGCTATCGGAGCATTAGCCACACCTAAGACAACAATTGTTTATGTCGGGATTCCATTAACCTTTCCAAATTCTTCCGTTGCAACCTGAGTAGCCGAGTTAAATATATAATCATTCCTATCATTATTATTAGAAGTATGCCTTGTATCGCTAAGAACCCTTTAATTCCCAATTCTAACCCTGTATTTGTAAGAACAATGCTATAGTCCCCATCATGCAACAATTCATTCAACCTGGTCTCTGTTTTATTCATGTTGTTACTAATTTGGATTACGTGTGTGTCTTTCTTTGCTAACAATTGCTGGAGATTCAAAGAGAGAGACTCTATTTGTACATCAAATATTGGGAGATATGGTTCAGGGTTTGGAATATCAGGGGTACTATCAATCTATATATTCTTCCCTGACAATGGGTATAGGGGTAATGACTGTGTCCCCGATGATGGTGTACTCTTGTGGAATAAAGCAAAAATTGGAATAGGGTATCGGACATGACTGACCCCCATAGAGAAAGGACTTATGGTTTGTGACTACGCAGTACATCCCCTCCATGTTATATGTCACTCTGGACTTAGGTGTCCTCCATCTCACCAGTTTCACTGGCCAGTTGGTGTCCATATCTGCTGTGGACTGGCCTGGCCATCCCGGCTTTGGTTCTGGTCCCCCCCTCCGGGTGTCATCTCTCTCATTGCTCAAGCCACAAACTGGTGTGTCTATATCAAACACATCACAGTGACACAGATATCGATTGTCTTTTACTGTGCAGCAGGCCGTATGAGGAGCTTTCCATCTTCCTTGGACCTGTACTAAAAGTTCTCGGAGGTTCAGTCTCTCCTTGTAGATGTCATTTTCCAGGTAGCCAAGGGAATGTATGCTGGCCAGTTTATCATAGACCTCGTCTTGCATATCAAAGACCGGCAGTGACATTGTGAAGGACACATAGAGCAAGTCTTGTTGTGAACATGGGGGTTCTTTCTTAAGGCACTCGAACGGGCCTCTATTTGGGTGTGGTGCCACTATCCCTAAATTTCTAATTGTGGAGACTGGCACTGGTTGGCATCTGTCTCCTGTACTTACATTCATTCCACCACTACTTTTAGTGTGAGTACAATACCATTGAGTTAGGTCATTATCCCTCAGGACATCAGGGATCCTGCCAGTCTGTATATCCCGGAGGAATCAACTAACTTTGGTTAGGACAAAATCCCCATATGCCGTACATATAACTTCTCTCCCTATACTATTATCCCTAGCTCACTGGTTGTTCACATCTATTATTTCATTAATCTTTTCCTGGGTTTTAGCGAAAAGTTGGGCAATGTCTTGCATATTGTAGATACTGAATCTCTCCTCGTTAGCCAAGCCTTCAATACCCTACAGAACAGGTTTCAAGATTTGCTGTCCCTCTCTTTGCTCAAAGTTTCCAATATGTCTGCGAATGGCAGCCAAATCGGCTCGATTCCAAATAGACATTCCAGAACCGAAGACACGTATTTCCCTTACTATGAGAGACCCATTGGGAAAAGCATGTACTCTACGTCCATAATTGGTGGAGTTCCCTTGAGTTCCTTGATTCCAAGCTTTGTCTTTGTCAGCTGGACCCCACCATGACACGCTTCCCCCATCAGTTCCTACAACTGCCACAGGTAATACTACACTTTGTCCCTCCACCCCGTACACAGGATTATCTTCAATGGTCACTCTGATGTTTGGTTCTTTGTGTTCTCCATGGCCATCTCGGAGTAGCGCGATGAGGATGATTAACCCCAGGGAGATCTTCATTCCTTGGATGTAACCGTGATTCCCAGGAATGACACAGATTCTTGCAGTAGCTGTGCCTTGGTGGGGTTGCACTTTAACCCGGCTTTCTTCAGGACCTCCAGTAGTTCATCCAGTAGTCGTAAATGATCCTCCTTACTGCTTGTGGCTAAAAGCAAATCGTCCACGTACTGAAAAAGATTCTTAGGTGCAGAAAAATTAGCTACAATATCTTGCGTGGTGGCATGGAAAAGGGAAGGGGAGTTATGGAACGCTTGTGAGAAGCAGACAAATGTGTACTGTACTCCCAGAAATGTAAATGCAAATTTATATTGGCACTCTTCTGAAAGGGGAAGAGACTAAAACCCATTTGAGATGTCCAGGACAGTGAAATATTTATGTTCTGGGTTAGGCATACTTAGGACATCGGGGACTGAAGCCACTGTGGGTGCACAACTCGGGGTGACCTTGTTCAACTTCCGGTAATCAATGGTCAACCTCCATGAATGGTCCCCTTTCCTGATGGGCCAAATTGGTGCATTGTTGGTGAACATACATACTCTGATTACACTTTGATCTAATAGGGATTCAATGGTGTCTTTGAGGTAACTGACGGCTTCTTGCGGAAACGAATATTGTTTGTGTAGAGGGGGGTCAGGTCCGGTGACATGAATCAATTTGTCCACCCTACCACAATCATGTTTATGTTTAGCAAAAGCATCTTTGTGCTTGGCTAAAATGGGCAGCAGTAATTCTTGCTCAGCATGATCATTTGTAATGACTGATAAGTCATATTTTGTGTCATTCAGCTTTATGGCTGCAATGGAATGAGAGTCAGGAATAACCACTGGATTAATCTGATCAGTGGGAAGACCCTGCAGTAACAACCGATTTGGCATATCAATAATGCATCCAATTTGATTTAAAAAGTCAGAGCCTAGAAGGCTTGTTCTGTTGGGTAGAGGCATTAGAGCTAAATGTTGTTTTACTGCTGATTGCCCAATTCGGATATGCAAAGGTTTTGATAATGCACACTCTACATTGTGCCCAGCAAAGCTTTGTAAATGTAGTGGCTTTCCTGAGGACAATGGAGAGGAAATGGGTTGTTCTTCATGTAAAATGGAAATTGCGCTCCAAGTATCAATAATCAAGTATCAATGTTTGATCTTTTTTTAATGCTCGTACCTGAGGGCGCCCACACCTATCTAAAGCAATAGGGGCTATGATTTAAGGGCCAGGTGCTAGTCACTGCTGATGCTGGGTTGAGGGTGCTAATTTCATATCACCTTCTGAGGACATCTGTAATGCCCTAAGTTGTTGCCTCAATTGTGCATATGTGGGGGCATCTTGTATTTTCTCTTTTCCCTTGGCTCCTGCTCCTTGCCCAAAATACTCTCTACTACTAGGGGTAGGCTTTCCCCTGAACCCTCTGCCTCGCGATGATGTTCCTCGGTTCCAGTTAGGATTAAACGGAGGACCATAAACCTCTGGGTGAGAAAGGGGACCTTCTACAGTGGTAGCTTTTCCCTGTAGGGCTGCTACCTTTCTGACTATATGTCTTTCTTCTTTTTCTGTAAGCCTATACTGTCTGAATGCCTGTATGGCCTGGAAGGACCTGCGGATTATACCTACAATATCCTCATAGGTCTGTTTCTTGAGGTCTATCAAATGTTCACACATTTTGCCCGAATTACAGGATGGGCATTCTGGATGAGAAGACTTTTATATTCTAGATCTTCTCGGGTGGCCTTTGAGTTATTAGTATTATAGGCTGCCCATAACCTATTTGCATACACCAGGGGGTTCTCCTCATTCTGTTGTTTAATTTGGTACGCTACCATTAACCCTACGGCTGTGGGGTTAATCACGGTTTGCAGCTCCTCTATAGTTTGCTGATAACTCCCTTTGCCCTCCTTGATGAGATCTGGCAAAGCATTCCAGGTGTGGGGATCAATAGTTAATTGCAATACCTTCACCTGGTCACTAGGATTCATTAGGCCCAAAAGTGCACACCTCTGTTGTACATTCGTGGCATGGGATGTAAAATGCTCCTGTGATTTAAATTTTCCAATGAACTCCGCCACACTCATGAGTGTTTTTAAAGGCTGATTATGGTAGTTCACCTCTCTACCTTCTTCATCAAACCCCAAAAATGTTTTATCCCCCTCAGGGGAGGAGAATAATCGGGCTCTGCACTGGATGGGCGGGGTAGTTGCCTCTATGGCTAAGGGGTTTTGATCTGTGCTCGGATCCCGGCCTTTCCCCCCTATGCCATCTCTATTCTCCTGTTGGCCTGTGAGTTCTCCCATGGCAACAGGAAAAGGAGCATTCATCTCAAAGGATACTTCTTCCCAATAATCCTCATATCCGTCCTCTTCCCCCAATTCATATGCACATGTTGGGGCTGTGGCTTTCTCTTTGTCCAGACTGTGAGCTAATGCGGCTTGTCCTTTAAGAATGGAAATAGTTTGTATCAGCTGAGCGTCCACTTAGTGTGGTCAATGGGTTTGCCTTTTTTAATTTCTGTTATTTGTTCTTGCGTAACTCTGTAAGCACTGGTAATGTGACCACGCTCAGCCTCAGATTTTGCTAATAACTGTTTATATTTGGTTGATTCCTCTTGAGATGATCTATACTTTTTAGTTTGTTCATCATTAGAGGATTTAATCATATCATTTAGGATAAAAGTGGTATTTACCCGGCTTTGTAAATTCTGGTTGTCTGCTTCTATTTTTATTCTTTTCTCTTCAGAACTTTGCACCAGGTCTTCTAATTTCTTAATTTTAGCACTCATGGCCATGCAGGCTGCATACATGCCTGCTGTTGCTAGACTTTTCAACTTCTTATTCTTTTTAAATGTCTTAGTTTGTTGGTCGAATAACTCCTGCACATACGACCATGGTGCTTCCTGGCCTTTAGCATCTGAGGCAAACTCATTACTTTTATGCTTAAGCGTGTATGCTGATACAAAAGTTTCCAATGTGGACAAGGCAGCCATTTCCCTCAATGTGTGCACTGAATTTACAAATAAGTGGTTGACGTTCCAATTATTTATAAGTTTACACTAGCACAAGGGGAGGAAACAAAAAAACAATGCCTAGTAAGATGTATATTATATATATATATATATCCTTACAAGCTACCTTAAATCACCAGCTTGGGAAGTTATATTAATCCCTGTTCGTTATCACTCAGATAAACAATCAATTCTATTTCCTCAGACACCTGGTACAGTAACAAAGGCCTACTCCCCCAATGCATCCTTCTTACTAAATTAGTCTATGCACAGATCACAGCCGAACAGCAACAAGTCTCACTAACACAGTGAGTGTATGGGGAGTAGCACTGATAAGTTTGTTACTTAACAATGGAGAGTGATATCTGCAATCACACCACCACACCACAGAGCTAAGAGTGCCATGGAACCCCCCAGGAGTGCCATATATCCCGCCCTGAGTAAAATAGGTTTCCTGTCCAAACACCACTTTCCTGCATTGCCTTCCTGGTAGTTAAATACACTCTAATTACTAGGATATCTCCTACAGTGTATTGTAACAATAATATCCCTGCACACATACATATACATACATATATATATATATATATATATATATACATATATATAGATATATATACACACACACACACATCTATTTACATATTCATAAACTAAACAATTGTTGGGTGCAACAAGCTTTAATGCCCAGTTATATTCTGTGCTTCCAGAAAAGCATCCAGCTTTTTCTAAAAGTAAAACTCCTAATTAGTGTATGGTGTAAAAACATTACCAGATATATCTATATACACGAAGAAAAAGCACTCTGAATATAGGTACCCACTTTTACTTTAAAAAAAAAAGGGGGGGGGGTTGGACTACAATAATTTTGATATAAACCTAGGGCACAAACTGCAACCTTGGCGAACATTCAAAATTGTAATCAACAGAATTGTCAACAAAATTAATGTAAATAAAAAAAATCCATTGCTTTTTATTTGTAAAAAAGGAAAAATTATAATTGCATGGACTCAGTTAGAGGTAAAGGTCTTTTGTACTTTTGATTTGGCTATGGGTCACTTTCTTTTAAATGATAAGTTAATTATTGTTGGCTGCCAGTAGATGAACCTGCATTTTATTTGCATCCCTGTAAAATAGTGTAAATCGACATTGGAGGATTAACTTGTGATGGTTTTCTCTAACAAAGCAATATGGCTTTGGAAAGCACCAAATTATTAAAAATATAATTACATTCAGGCTGGCAGTGACGCTGCGATGGGGTGGGAGATTGTACATATAGCCGCTACCTGCAGCAAAGTGAAAATACAGAGTGATGGAGGTGAGTGCATGAAATGTGACCACAAGCTGAAGTGCCATTGTCCATTGCCTGAATCCTTCAGGTCTCTCCTAATTACCTTTTCACTGAATTTATAAAGATTCCATGGAAAGCATATCGCAACACGTTAATATTTTGGTGCGTGTGTTTAATTAGAAATGCATTGGGAGATTAGATGATATCATGAAGAAGTAAATGTCCTAAGGTCCGTTTGGATTTAACCCAATTGTGATGACACTTTCTCCCCCTTCTCCAGGGAGCAAAGCCGGTAGCCTCCTCAACTGTGATGTGACAATGCAGCATGGAGCCACATGATCCCCATACATGGAAGGAGCAGGTGAGTATGTGATGTGAGGATCAGGACATTCAGGTGTGCCAGTTGTTTTACCCTGGATGGGTAGAGCACAGCTCCTATACAATGGTTTTTCTACTTCCCAGAGTTAAAGCTTAGAAAGGACAGATCTGCCATGGCAGTATTCTAGATAACTTTATGATTTAATTTAGGATTTCCAGTTTCAGGACTGGGAGGGAGATTAGGTGTAGAGGGAGACAGACACGCTGGGTGCTTGTCATGTGACCTGTACAATTCTCTGAATTGATATGAAGGGGCGTGCAACGCGGAAGTATGTCACGTGTGCCCAGAGCGGGATGTCATAGTGTACAGGGTCACGTGGGCTTTTATTGGACATTGTACAGGCTGGGGTGATGGAGAAGAGGAGGGATTATGTCGGGCTGTAAATTCTCGGTCTGTGACCCGGAGCATTACCGTGCCAGTCCCTCAGAGTGTACCCAGCAAGGACAGTGACATGCAGGCCCTCGGCATCAACACCCCGCCTGGCAGCGGACGCCTCTCCATTCTTCAGCGGCACCTTGTATCCTTTCTGCACTGGGTACCCCGGTTCTGTTCCCGGGGTGGGAGCCGTTGTGTTATTATTAATACGACACATTGCTCGGTGTGTGTATGTCATAGGGTGTGTGTAAGGGGTAATGTCTCCTCAGGGAGACCCCGAGCAGGGTGGGGGAGCTGGGAGTGGGCTGTATGTGGCAGCAATGCCCATTCCTCGGGTGACTTTCCGGACACTGATTGCCTGTCAGGGTGACTTGTAATGGTGTCAGGGCACGTGACCGATGTGCTAGGGTGACCCATCCGTGCCCGAAGCCATGAGTCTGCGATGTGCACCTCAATCTCATTCATGTGTATGGGGAGGGTGCTGAGATGTCTTCCATTCCTAATGGCTCCCCAAATACAGCTTAGCCCTGCCATGCCTTCTGAAGTGCAGCATTGACTGCATATCTGTGGAGCTATTCTAATACCTGCACAGCACACATTAGCTCTCTCCTGGCAGCGCCCATGGCATCTACATCATGTTTAGGATGAATATGTTCTGACGAAGCACGATACGGTTATGGTGAATGGCGGTTTGATAGATGTCAGATGATTATTGTTGGGAATTATCTTTTGTGCATACTTAAACACTGTATGCTTTAATTACCAATAAATAAAGCCATCTACATGTCGATAGAACAAATTCCTCCTAAGTCCTGAGAATGATCTTTTGTGCTGACTTAAATACTGTATGCTTTAATTAGTATTCTATATGTTATGTTCTATATGTTCTTTTCTATATGTCCATAGAACAAACTTCCTAATCCCCTAGGGCAGGGGTCAGCAACCTTTACTATCAAAAGAGCCATTTTGCCTCCTCTTCCACTAAAGAAAAATAGTCTGGAGCCGCAAAACATAACAAGGGAGCCACAGCAAGGAGGCTGAAGAGCCGCTCTTTAAACAAATAGTTCATTTGTTATGGCCAAATTAACTTTTGTTTGCCCAAGATAGACTAAATTAAAATAAATAAATAAATTTAGGTTATTCTGCAACTTTTGTTTGAATATTGCTATCTACACAGCAAATTGTTTATAAATATTCTCCACAATGTTGCAATTGTTAAAGCTAAACATCAGATCTTACTGTTAAGACCTGTGGCATTATATTTCCATGGGTTTTATATCTGGAATATGTTTGATTTCCCTAGTGTTATGAACTTTCAACCTAAAAAGTGTTGTTTAAAGTGTACTTAAACTCAGAATTTTTACTTAAAAGGGTAGACACCCCTTTTATTTTAAGTAAAAAGTTTGTTTGTCCACTAGTAACCAAAATAGTCCCTTAGCTTTAGGTAATTGCAAGATATGAGGGTTAAAAATTTAAAAAACTAATGAAAATACAACATTGGGGTTGCCGTTTCAAAAAGAAGTCCTAAATTCGGACCTCTGGAGCCACTTGCTTAGCAAGGAGCATTGAGGTAGGGCCCCTATATGTATACCTACCTGTCACAAATCTATAACTGTCAAATTATGTTACCCTTTCTGCTTCTCTTCTTTGAACCCCAATTTCTCTAGAGCGGCAGAGTGTATGAAACTGAAAATATAGGTGCAAGTGGGAGGCACGTTTGGCCAAATACCCCAATAATTTCATTACTATAACATCATTAGAATAAAAAAGAAATGCCCACCAAAATGGGCTGCCCTGTTACACATTACTGCCCACTTCTAACACTCGAGCTCCAGTTTCCCTGGAATGGGGGGGTGTAAGAAACCATTAACGTGTGGGGAACATCTGTGGCTACCATCCCCCACAATTTCATCACTATGGCAACATTAAACTCTGCCTACTAAAACGAAATGGGGTTTAGGTACTGGAAGGGTACAGTCATGAGTAACGGAGGTGCATTTTGATGGACAGAATGTTTTTATGTTGTAATGACGCCATGGTGATGAAGGTTTGGGGGGTGTTAGCCACAAGTGTCCCCCACTTGCACCTTTATTTTTCTTTCCCTGCACCTCTCAATTGGGGTTCAAGGTAAAGAAGCAGACAGGGTAACATAGTATGACAATTATAGTACTGTGAAAGGTATGATGAAATTTAGGGGCCCCCAACTTACTTTCTAAGTGGTCCTAGGGGTCCACAACTTTTTCAATTTTGAAACAGCAACTCCAACATTAAATTTTCATACGTTTTAAACCTGTGACACCTATTTCTTTAAAGAAATCGGTTACTAGTAGCTATAAGGGTACAATGTACCCTAAAAATTTAATTAGAATCAATGATTTAGGAGATCTGAAGGTTTGATCACAGTGAGTTGTTAGGTTGCAGAATATGACAAGCAGCTTTTACACACAGCTATCACACTGCGCTGACAATGACATCATTACACACTGTGGATAAACTTCACAGACAGGTTTTCTTTTTTTAAAATATAGAATTTGGGCAGTGATGAGAAGGGTCACTGTATGTCCTGCCCCCATCTGCTATCACATGCGTGATGCTATTAAAGCATCACCACATTTTTACCATTATATAAAAGAGTGACTTTGCCTTTTATATTATGGAAAAACTTGTTTTGTTTTTATGCTTTTTTGGTGAGGACTTCTCCTGTTTAGTCTTTACTGCCATGGTGGTAAAAAGAGGGGGAAATCTTCAGCCTCCTGGGATATTTGTGTCACATTTCCCAAATGGCTGTGGGCTGCTCCTTCTGCGCATGTACCTTCACAGGCTTTCTCATAATGTAAAACAAAATTGCTCATTCTCATGCGTGTGCAGTGCAAGGCGGCGCTGGACATTACAATGAGCAGCAGAAAAAAGCGGGAAGCTGAGCCAGCATGGGACACATCTGCATTTAGGGTAAATTCACACTGGTAGTAAGTTTGCATTTTCTGCATACCCCCTTCCTCATGCCAGGAACCACTGCTGCTTAAAATACTGCTAGCGCTGAAAATGCCCAGCACTTACCGCCTGTTACCAATCCCAAGTGCCCAGCAGTTACCAGTAGTCACTTGGGAACAGTAAATGGCCCAGTTTTTTGCTGCTAATGTGAACTAAGCCTAACTTTTAACACCACATTAATGACACTATTACACTACTTCAAGGCATTACACTCCTAAATCTTAGAACACTAGGCAGTTGGATGAAAATACACAGCACTGAACAGTTGGGGCATAATACATAGAATGGAAAAATTGTAAATACTAATGGCAGGCATTAGAAAGTTGGAACAAAGTATAGGGGGTAGGTGGAACACTGACACAATATTAGGGGTTACTGGATACCTATGGCATAAATCACTGGGAACCATATAAATATATTATATGTGTTTATAACATGAATGAGCTTGAATTCTGTGGTTCAGAGCAGTGGTCAAAAATTTTGGTGGTCCACGGCTCTGGCCAATGCGCCCCTGAGAGGGGTCAGAAGAAGGACCCCGCCGGGGGTGGGGGGAGGGTGCACAGCAGCAAAGCCGCAGACCATGTCTCCTGTACGGATCGCAGGCTCGGAGAAGTGGATAGGTCGGACCTGCGATGGGAAAGTGGGCATGTTCTGGCATCATGACATCACTATGGGGGGAAGTTTCTTCCCCTTTGAGTGACACCTGGCTCCCCGGCATGCGCAGTCCGGAGCAGGTAAATTTTGTGGTCCGTGGGTCCTTAAAGGTTGACGACCACTGGTACAGAGAGAGTATTTATATTTGAAATTTGGCTATAAATAGCCCATACACAGAAAAAGAGATAGATAGGTAGACTCAATATGAAAAGTGACTTTTTCTATGAGACAGAAACAGCAGTGGATCAGCTATAATTGTCTCCTGGGCTTGTATCATTTGTATAACTTGTATAGCTTGTATAACTTTCATGAATTTTTAGGATTCCAGGCATTGTTTGCAAGTAATAAATATGTAGAGCCATATGTTTGCCTTACATAAAATTTCAGACTGCAGTTCCGGTATCAGGTCAGGTTGCAACTGTCAGTCATCCAACCAGCTTCCAGTAAGTATGTTTACAGCCTTAAAATCTGAATTTACTAAAAAGTATTGTATATTATGTCTTCTTTCTATGTTTATACATACTCCACAGGTATTACCCTTTAAACCCTTCATATGGAAACAAGGAGGTTTTGCTTCACATTAAATCTGGACAAGCTTATAATAGAGAAAGAGGCATACATTTTTTTTTATTTTATTTAGAAAAAAAATCATATGCCTCTTTCTCTATTTGTAGCTTTCTGAGTTAAATGTCAATTGTAACCTTTTTGCACAGGCTAACATTATTAATAACAATATTCTTCTATGAAAATCCAACCATTTCATTCCATCCCTTGAAACAGCAAGGAAAAGTACTGATGAGTATATTGAGTTGCCTGCTGCTGCAACTCTCCCTCTTCATTGAAATAGCGCCACTACTAAAATTACCAGCTTTAGTTGCGTCTATAAAGCAGTCCAATGCGGGGCCCGCTGGTCTATAGACAGGAGTGATGCCAAGAATTGTAGTACCGGCGCTATTTCAATGCGGCGGCCGGTCAGCTGCAGTTCATATTTAGGATTCTTTTGGGGGCCAAAAAATGATGTTGGGGGCCAGAGTTTGACACTCCTGGCCTAGGTGATCAAGAATGAGTGGGAGTTCAAAGCCTCCCGGGATATCTACGTCCTATGGAAGAGACCTCCAGACCGATCAACTGGCTGCGGGGTTAAAGGTAAGTGAATTTTTGTTGTTTTGGGGGACTTTTGAGTTTAGTTCCTCTTTAAGCACCCCACAGGGCACAGACGGTAATAGAAGTATGTGTTTAATAGCAGTGGGTTGTTTCAAATTTTTTATTTAATTTTTCAATTTATAATATAACAATACCATTACAAATAAAATATGCATGGGAATATAAAAAGAGTAGGAGGGGTGATTTAAAGGTTCAAACCAAATAAGAAGAGGGCCAACCAATAAACCAGATATCAGTAGTGTAAACACACAAAGTCAAACAGGATTCAACGCCTCATAGGTTGCGGAGTCTAGATACAGCAGCCTATAATGCAGTTTTCCAATATTAACAAAGAAAGTATAATACAAACAATTACAAAAATAACTTATAAATAGCTTTGGGTGAGGTCATTAGGGTTGGCAGGTAGAGGTACCTTTTAAGTCACCTCCTTTATAGTCATTTAAGTTTTAAATCACAGAAGAAATAAAAAAAGGGGGGTAAGTTAGGGGGTCCACAAGGGTGAGTGGATGGAGAGGTTGTGTTACCTGTGTCTTAGAAAAAGGTACGTGTGGCATACTGAGCACTACACTTTGGGATATTTCATGTACAGACTGCTTAGTTTTAAGGCAGCCCAAGTTATTAAGCCAATGCAGGTGAAAAATCTTTCTCTGGGGTCCTTAATTACAGACTAAAACTTGTCCATTATTTCTAGATGTGGAGGATTGTGTACATTTAACTCTAAGTAAACACTATTTGATCAATATTTCTATGAGTATTATGATCAATTGATCTGTGCAGTTGACTACTCAATTTACCATCCGCTTGTTCAATATTTGATCAGTACTCTGATCATTTTACAAAAAGTTACTTACTTTTAATACAATGCTATATTTTATAAGTTCATAGTGTATGGGTAACTTAAGGTGATACAGGCAGGTTTGCATACCTATAGAAAGAGAGCTAATACAAGGAGACGTGCTCATTCTCTGTGTGAATATGACTTTTGGGTTTTTAAAGTTTAATAATAGCAGCAATCCTGATAAAGTCACATGTACTGCAATTGAGTTTTGGCAACACAGACATTGTTATAGGAAGATAATTGAATGAGCTTCTCTCTGCATAGCACTGTGGAGTGGATTTTTTTTGTGATATAACAGATGAGTTTTATTCTGTATAGCATTACTGTCTAGATCAAGAATAAATAATGAGGTTCATGTTTCTTCTGTACTTTCTTTCAACAGATATACTTTGGATAATGATCTACTGACCACAGAACAGAGACATTTCTATGAGGAGAATGGCTTTCTTGTTGTGAAAAATCTAGTGTCTGATCAGGACATTGATAACTTCAGGTAGAAATGTATTCTAAGACTTTTAAACAAGCAGTTATTTTTCATTCTCCCATCAGGTGAATATACAGAATCCAAGTGCACTCAAGCTGAAGAAATGTCAGTGTGCAGAATGGTTTAGAAGCTTGTTTGCTTGGTGCTGCATTTGTAGAGGTGAAGAAGAAAGAAGAAGGAAAATACTATAAGCACTTTTTTGGGGGAGTAACAAATGGACGTTTTTACCTGTCAAATTAATTATCACAACAGCGGTCACCCAATGGTATAGACATACATTTAGGTCCATAAATATCACTCAAGGCTATTTCATGTATGTGGAAGATTTTGCTGTGAACAAACAACATGTGGTCAAAGGAGCTCTCCATGCAGGTGAAACAAGCCATCCTTAAGCTGCAAAAACAGAAAAAAACCTATCTGAGAAATTGCTACAATATTAGGAGTAGCACAATCTACAGTTTGGTATATCATGAGAAAGAAACAAAGCACTGGTAAACTCAGCAATGCCAAAAGACCTGGACATCCACGGAAGACAACAGTGGTGGATGATCGCAGAATCATTTCCATGGTGAAGAGAAACCGCTTCACAACAGCCAACCAAGTGAACAACACTCTCCAGGAAGTAGGCGTATCGATACCCAAGTCTACCATAAAGAGAAGACTGTATGAAAGTAAATACAGAGGGTGAACTGCAAGGTGCAAGCCACTCATAAGCCTCAAGAATAGGAAGGCTATATTGGACTTTGCTCAAAAACATCTAAAGAAGCCAGCACAGTTCTGGAAAAACATTCTTTGGACAGATGAAACCAAGATCAACCTTTACCAGAATGATGGCAAGAAAAAAGTATGGCGAAGGCATGGAACAGCTCATCATCCAAAGCATACCACATCATCTGTAAAACATGGCGGAGGGAGTGTGATGGCTTGGCCGTGCCTGGCTGCCAGTGGCACTGGGACACTAGTGTTTATCCATGATGTGACACAGGACAAAGGCAGCCGAATGAATTCTGAGGTGTTCAGAGACATACTGTCTGCTCAAATCCAGCTAAATGCATTCATTGCAGTTTTATAAAACAGATGGACAATGACCCGAAACATACAGCCAAAGCAACCCAGGAGTTTATTAAAGCAAAAGAGGTGGAATATTCCTGAATGGCCAAGTCAGTCACCTGATCTGAACCCAATTGAGCATGCATTTCACTTGTTGAAGACTAAACTTCAGACAGAAAGGCCCACAAACAAACAGCAACTGAAAGCGGCTGCAGTAAAGGCCTGGCAGAGCATTAAAAAGGAGGAAACCCAGCATCTGGTCCATGAGTTCATAATTACAAGCTGTTATTGCCAGCATAGAGTTTTTATTTGTCCAGTTTCTTTGAGCCCCTAAAATGAAGTGATTGTGTAAAAAAAGGCTTTAGTTCCTCGGATTTTTATGCAATATTTTTGTTCAACCCACTGAATTAAAGCTGAAAGTCTGCAGTTCAACAGCATCTGAGTTGTTTCATTTAAAATTGTTTGTGGTAATGTACTGAAACAAGATTGGAAAAAAGTTGCCTCTGTCCAAATATTTATGGACCTAACTGTAGGTTCCTCACCTACCTACCGACTGTTGGCCTGGTTACATAAGTCCTAATAAGTTCTGCTGTGGTGGCAAAAGTTTATTATATGTCAGTTTTTTAAGCTGGGATTTTTATGATGATCTTTTATTATTATTATTATTATTATTATTAAACAGGATTTATATAGCGCCAACATATTACGCAGCGCTGTACATTAAATAGGGATTGCAAATGACAGACTAATACAGACAGTGATACAGGAGGAGAGGACCCTGCCCCGAAGAGCTTACAATCTAGTAGGTGGGGAAATTTCACACACAAAAGGATGTGAGATATGTAGTGTGGGAAGTAGTGATGGTTTCAAATGACAGAAGAAGCCGGGTAGGCAAGTTTGAAAAAATGGGTTTTGAGTGCTCTTTTAAATGAGCAGAAAGTAGGAGCAAGCCGAATAGGACGAGGAAGACCATTCCAGAGAGTTGGAGCAGCTCTAGAGAAGTCTTGTATCCTTGCGTGTGATGAGGTTATGAGTGAGGAAGTCAGTAGTATGTCATTGGAGGAGCGGAGAGAGCGGCAGGGGGAGTATTTTTTAACCATGTCAGAGATGTAAGTGGGACAATAACTGTGTAGGGATTTGAAGGCAAAGCACAGGAGCTTAAATTTGATTCTAAGGTGAAAAGGAAGCCAATGGAGAGAACTACAAAGAGATGTAGCGGAAGAGGAGCGGAGGGAAGGATGGATGAGTCTGGCTGCAGCATTCATAATAGATTGTAGAGGAGAGAGTCGGGTTAGTGGAATACCAGCGAGAAGGATGTTACAGTAGTCCAGACGGGAGATGATAAGAGCATGTACAAGGAGTTTGGTGGTCTCAGGGGACAGGTAGGGGCGGATTTTGGAGATGTTGCGTAGCTGAAAGTGACAGGACCTGGAAATGTTCTGAATATGGGGGGTGAACGAGAGGGCCGAGTCAAAGGTGACACCAAGACAACGTGCCTGGGGGGAGGGCCGAATAACAGTGTTGTTAACAGTTAGATGTATGTCAGGGGGAGATTTAGATTTTGAGGGGGGGATGATGATGAGTTCTTTATCTTTATCTTTATCACACAATAAACTATTGAACCCTAGACTAAAGGATTCAGTTGTGCATTCCTGATCTCTATAAACCTTTACATAGTATATTATTACACAGCACAGTATTTATATAGCACCAACATATTATGCAGTGATTTACAAAGTCCATACTAATGTCACCAGCTGACCCTCAAAGGGGTTTACAATCCACTGTCCCCACCTAAGTCACATACTGTATCTCCAATACAGTCTAAGGTGATTTTTTTTTTTTGGGTGGGGGGAGCTAATTAACCTAACTGTTTGTTTTTGGAATGTGGGAAGAAACACACACAAACAGGAGAACCTGGAAACTCTATGCAGATAGTGCCCTGACCAAGATTCAAACCTGGGACCTAACCTCTGAGCCACCGTGCTGCATGTGGTTAAGTACATTCTTTTTTTACATGCTTGTGGTTTAATGCCTGGCCAGAGTTTTTTGTTCTGATCACTTAAACACCATTTCATTGCCATCTGTTAATAGTGCATAAATATTTGTTCAGTATGTTCTGCAATTTGCCATGGCTACTGGTCCTTATATAGTTGTAGAGACATTTCTAATATTTAGATTAGTGGTCGCCAAACTTTTTGGTCTTGCGGATCACCAAAACTACCCCCTTAGCCCCACCAAAACTACCCCCTTAGCCCACTTCCCTGTGCCATGGATTTGTACAGGGGGGCATGGTCTGCGGCTATTAATGGTGTGCCCTCCCAGCGGGGTCCTTCTACTGAGCACCGGCCAGAGCCGCGGACCACCAAAATTTTCTCCGGTTGGCGACCGCTGATTTAGATTAGCCCAATAAAAAAGTAAATGGTATTGTGTTGGAACCCTTGATTATTTTATTAGTATATGTGTGCATAGAGGCAGCAATGTTTACTCAGTGAAGGTACAGCTGTCATTCCCCCCTTTTTAACACTTCACAGTGACTGTGCCTTGTTGCTGCTCTGTCTCTGTGCAAGTTTCCAAATCTGTTCTGACCTGATTAGAAAGGCTTAGGATTAGAAAGCATATCTAAACCCAAAAAACAAAAACATAATATATGACATTTTACTGGATATTAGATTGGGGGAACCTGGTAATCCTGTGAAAAGCACACTTCTGTCTTTGGGTGGCTATGTTCACTCCTTTACTGTATCTTTGAAAGGAGCCATGGTTGCCTCCATGAATGGACATGTCTGCAGTTGTTCATCTTTATTGTATTGGAGGGAATAGTACTAGTAGTTTTGCAAAAAAGTTTGTTTTGCCTCCAGTTACATGAAGTTGCATGGATCCATCATATCTGTCTAGAGCATTTGGTATTTTCTCTATCTGCTACAAATATTCTTAGTCTGAAAAAAAATTTAAAAAAATAATGCAGCCACCACATATAAGGACCAGTATGCTGCAATATGCTACTTACTAACTAATATAACAAAAATGATAGTGAATGCAAATATTGAGTCTAATCCTATTTCCTGAAATATATGGATAACCACTAGAGGGGGCATTTACAAATCAGTATGCAAAATATGAATCCCAATACAAACACAAAATGTACCGTATTTTTCGGCATATAAGACGCACCCAATTTTAAAGGAGGAAAATCTAGAAAAAAAAGATTCTAAAAGATTATTCCCCTTCTGATCACCCTGTGCCAATTTATCCCCTTCTGATCACGCTGGGTCTGCAGGAAGGCGGGGACACGCGCTGCAGCCAGGAGGAGAGGAGAGAAGATCGCAGAAGCACGCGGGATCGCGGTATCAGGTAAGTATGTTACCGGTTTTATTTATTTTTAAAACTTGCATTCGCCGTATAGGACGCACCCACTTTCCCCCCCCAGTTTATATGCCGAAAAATACGGTACATTGTGTTCAAAGTAACCAAGAATATTTACTTACTGAAAAATTCTTCATGATTTTCTTATTAGGGAAAGCAGTAGGTAGAGGTTGATAAAAAAAGATCCAGTTGGTGGAGAAAGTTTTAAGGAGCATTTTTGCTGCAGAGTTATTATTTTTAAACAGGATTTATATAGCGCCAACATATTATGCAACGCTGTACATTAAATAGGTCTAACCTTATTTCACTTTATCTCACCCTGAAGAAATCAGATAAACTTGTAGTTTGAGAGAAAATTTCTATCCTGAATATCTTTGGAAATACTAGTTTGAACATTAGTTTACAATTCTTTTCACTCAAAGTTATTTGTTTCATTTATGGCTATATAATTGGTCTTTACAGGTCAGCGTTTGAAAAAGTGTGCAGGAAAGAGCTGGAAGCACCTGGGTTGGTTGTAATGAGAGATGTGGTCATTGCTAAATCAGAATTTGTTCCAGACCAGAAAGCTATTACAAAGATTCAAGACTTTCAAGAGCTTCCTGAGCTCTTCAGATATTGCAGCCTTCCACAGGTATCAATATTATTATTTTATGATGTACACAGCTAGTACCTAAAATTTGGATCCCTCACCCCATATTATATCTTACAAAATGATCATGAAATGTTTATAACATACATTTCTTGTATAAAATTCAGGATTTTTTTGAGGGACAAACAAAGCATTTTTGCTGATGTCTTAAGCGTAACAATGGGTTACTTATTTAAATACGAAATATATTTTTTTTCAGGGTTTCCTCAGCAATCTCCATGTAAAAATGCCCAAACTAATATATTGTAAATATTTGCTGAGAATACCACAACTGGCTACAGGTTTTATGTGGCTCTAATAATAATCAAATGAAAAAATGATAATGATGATTACAAAATAGTTTACTGAAAAGGGTAAAGAAGCAAATACAAAATAGGTTTTAGGTATAAGCAATGCATTGGTCTGCAATAAAAATAATAAAAAACAAATTATGAATGAAGGCTGCAACATTGTGATTCACATTGGAGGCTATCAAAGCCATAGCCTAGCCTGGTAGATAGCATTGGAAAAGCATATTTTTCAGTGCAGTATGCTGGGTTCCGAACTCATTTTAGCAGACAGTGTATCTGGAGCACAGACAACTAGAGATCCAAAGGGACAACTTGTAAAACTAATGCCACGTACATACGTGCAATTCTGCTCTATGGAGAGAGGAAGAGGAGATCGAGTGAACGACACCCCGCTGTTCTTTCCTCCTTTTACTCTCAATATGATTGTTCCTCATCCGCCCAAACTACGAGCACTGTACATATGCCAGACTCTTGTCCTATATCAGCCCTAAGGCAATTATCGGACGAGAATCACCTGACGTGTGCTTAACTAAAGAACACTGCAGATTACATCAGGACAATCTAATATTTAGACAAATATAGTAGAGTGGAGGTGGTTACAATAAAATGAATGGATAGACAGGTGGAGTAAATCAGACATAAGTTTTCTGAGTTAAAGTAAAGCAGAAAATTGAATGTACAGTGAGGTTGCACAAAGGGGTGGAGAATGCAGACCTGACAAAACATTGCATGTTGTGAGTGGAACAGGTTGAAGCACAAAGTGGGTCTGAAATATGCAGACAGTACACAGTGAGAGTATTACAAACAGATGGACAAATCTGTGGAACACCTACTTATTAGTGCTGCATAATTTGTGCTGTCAACTTACCAATAGGTTTTAATCATAAATAGCATGGTATTGTTTATTATTCCTAAGTACCAGAAAGGTCACCTTTATTTCATTTTCCTTTAACTACACAATATGTTATTCTTACTTAGATTCTGAGATATGTGGAATGTTTCCTTGGTCCAAACATTATGGCCATGCACACCATGCTAATAAATAAGCCTCCTGATGCAGGTAAGTAGCCCTCCAAGCAAGTCAGCACTAAAGCTTTCTGTAACATATATCTAGAGGCAAATGACTAATATAAATTATTAGACATGACTTGCTTGGATTAGTGTACTGCTGATTGCAAAAGTATCCTTGCTTTCCCTCAATGCACAGTGCATGCTAATAAGCTTAAAAATGGCCAAAACATTTCTTCTTTATGCCTGGAGATAAAATTTAGTAAGGCTGGGCTAGGTAATCTTTTTTTTCAATGATGTGGGAATAGAGAGTTTGAGGAGTAACAGCAGTGACCCCTGTTCCTGCAGCTGCTATTTAAAGAGGAAACCTTGTTGGGAAACTCTTCCCTGGATTATCACCTGAGTCTGATATGGAACTGAGATCACACCCAAGATTTAGGCACCCAGCATACCTCTGGGGGCTTTAAAAATGTCTGTACAAAAAAATGTACATTCTGGTCAAGTCAAAATAACCAAGAATTTGTACTTACTAAAATTCACCATGGTTTTCCTACTAGCCACCGAAGTAGGTGGAGGTTATTATAAAATATTCAGTTGGTGGAGAAAGTTTTAGGAAGCAGTTTTTTGCAGTTAAATAACATTCATCTAATGTTCTGATAGGAGTTTTGCTGAAATAAGTTGTTTAGTGACAGGATCTTCAACTAGGTCTGAATTTTTTTTGGCATAGTGTAGCTGTAGCTTTGCGTTGATATGCAGTAGGTGTGGAAGACAACCTGTTTTGGTCAGTGCCAAAAGACATAATACAGTCAGATGTGTGACCAGACTTGTGACCAATTCTTTGTGCACACAATCTTTTTTAAATACTATAAAGTAAGTATTGGCTTTCTCTAGAATTTAGTTTTTCTAGCAACTTTCACCCAAAATGAACAGACATTTGAACTACAATGTCTTTCTTTAGACAACTATCTTACATCTATAGATAGCCTTAGTATGGTTATCCTGATTTTGAAGAATAATATCAAACTATATTATATAAAAAACTGACATACAAGTGGCATTGTTTTGCATGCCTTGGGCCATCAGAGCTTTTGTCTCTTCCCTTTCCTTTATGCCAGGGTGTAATGCAATATAATATTTATCTTGAATAATGTTTTATATAAAATTTTAAATAAAGAATATTAAAAAAAGATTTTCTTCTTCCCTACAAGGTAAAAAGACCTCTCGTCATCCAATGCATCAAGATCTACACTATTTTCCATTCAGACCTGCAGAACGTATTGTTTGTGCCTGGACAGCAATGGAGCGCATTGACCGTAGCAATGGGTGTCTTGTAGTTATTCCAGGAACACACAAGGGTGAGCTAAAGCAACATGACTATCCAGAATGGGAGGTAAGCTATGTTTTATTTTTGTGTTTATTTTGGACTCTACTAGAAGAACTCCAGGCAAACAGCTAAATGAGGAGCTGTAATGACAGCACTGTGTACTACAGTAGAAGCTGATTGTCTTTGTCTTCTTCCAATATGAGTACTGCTATGCAGAAGACTAAATTTCCTCAACAGGGACACAGACAGCAAATAAAAATCTGACATACTTATTCTAAACCTTACCCTTTTTCTACAAAATCAGTTTTGGCTTTGGTTTTTAGGTATCTTATAGTATCCTCTTTTTTCAATTTGACCTTTCTCATGTATGTTTATTCTATCTCCTATTACAAAACTATCTGCACATTAATATATTTATGTGTCTGATTTTGATATTTTATGACTTTTGTCCAGAACCTAAATTTATAATTGAACATTTGTTTTTAGGGAGGGGTTAACAAGATGTACCATGGGGTTCGTGATTTTGATCCAAACAGTCCTAGAGTTCATTTGGTTATGGAAAAGGGTGACACTGTTTTTTTCCATCCAGTCCTTCTCCATGGGTCTGGAATGAACAAAACTGCAGGCTTTAGAAAGGTAAGTGGAAGCTTCAATTTAAAATGCCATGTGAAGTAGGAATATGTTTTATATGCTCGTCCTTTACCTTCCCAATCACTATATCCAAGACATTTGCCTATTTGGGTAGACCTCTAGAATCTGACCCCAAGACAGCCAGTAGCCTGACCATGAAGAGGAGGGGGGGGGGCTTAGAAATGGTCATTATTATTATTATTATTGCAAAGTATTTATATAGCACCAACATATTATGCAGCGCTGTACAAGTCCATAGTCATGTCACTAGCTGTCCCTGAAAGGGGCTCACAATCTAATGTCCCTACCATAGTCATATGTCCTTAACACAGTCTAAGGTCAATTTTTTTGGGGGAAGCCAATTAACCTAAGTGCATGTTTTTGGATTGTGGGAGGAAACCCACACAAACATGGGGACAGCCTGCAAACTCCATGCATATAGTCGTTAAAGCAAAATGGTTTATACTGTTTTTTTTCCTGCTGCAATGATATTTTATATTAAGGGTGCAAATTGTCAAATGTTTGTCAGTTTATAAATTTTATGAACTGTTTTGTTTTTTGGAATTGGTAGGCAATTTCGTGCCATTATGCCAGCTCTGATTGCTATTATATAGATGTGAAGGGTACATCACAGGAGAACATTGAGAAGGAAATTTCTGAATTAGCTCGGAAACGCTATGGACTGGAGGAAGGGATCACTCTAAAGGTGAATGAATATGCCAGTTGTTTTATACTTAGTTTCTACTTTCTTGCTTAAGATACCTTTACTTCATCAGTTATCTTATATTTTGTTGACACTTTGGATTGCTGAGCTTTTTACTTTAAAATGTATTTTTGTACTTTTAATATTATGCTGTTGTTATTTACCTAAATCAACTGAACAATCAATAACCAGATAGCAGGTAGGTTGCAGAACATTTAATCCTTTCCTGTCTTGGGAATTTAGTGGTTCATTGATCTAAAACATTTGTGTTATAAAAATGTAACTTACTTTTCCTTTCATCATGGTCATGACGATCTGTAGTTTTATGCCAGATGTGTTGTCATGCATTTTGCTGCATTTTTCAGTTTTTCTTTATAGAGTCTGTTCACACTTGTACTGTGACCATGGCTGTTTTTAATCTTTAATCTTTGAATTAAAGAGGTTTTAACAAAAAATGGCAGCACATCCTTGGCATTTATTCCTTGCAACACATATAAAATCCAAGGTTTGTTTTTACTCATCATTCATCAAGGGACACAGGAATCTGATATCATTGGGTTATTCTGCCACTTTGCAATTAGCCCAGAATAACCAGCCATATGTTTTTGCCGTGAGCGCTGGTATCTAATATGCAACTTTCCAGACAGCTGTCAATTACAACCCAAAAAGACTGATTCCAGACCCACTGGACCAGACTGGGAGGGGGGTAGCCAACTGGGTACAACCTGGGTTCAGCATTTAGGCATTTTGGTTAAGTTAAACAGGGAGCTTTGCATGTCCAAAGCCACTGGGATTTTTTGCACTTTCCCTGTCCCTAAAGCCAGTAGTCTGATATACATTGGGGCTACCTCATTAGGCCGCTGTGCACTCCTTTTACAATTCCTACAATTTTATTATTTTAGCCTTGGAATGGGTTAGCCCTGCAGATTGTTTACATCCACTAGACAGTGGCGACTCCACACCCTTTGCCACCAGTCTTTCTCGAGAAAGTTTCTTCCCACTGCTGCTCTTGCTTTGCAGAGCCACGTTGATCTTCAAATTATGGCCTTTTCCCGCTTCCCGACCACTATGCATCCTCTGAAGGGTCTGAAGAATATCAGCAGTTTGGAATGATGCCTTCAGCTAATGGAGTATAGGTTGTCCCCATGTTCCAGTCTGACCCTGTATGGTTTTGCACCTTCACTTGCTTTATCAGAAGAAGTATTTAGCACAGTCATGTGAGACTTTATTATCCAGCTCATCAATTTAATTACAGAGGCCACAAGCATCTTTGGGAATCTTCTGCAAAATCTGATCAGCCTGCAACCCTAGTGGCTTCGGCAGTATCAGTTGCTGAGACTCTGTGATGCTGAGCCCCCTTATTTCTCTTCATGATATGCTTGTCCTTTGAGAAGTCACAGTGTTCTGCAATATAACAGACCTGGTTCTGCAGTGTGTACCTGACAGCTAGATGATCAGTCTGCTGCCTTGACTATTGCTGTCTCCAGTTTCAGTTCTGTTAAAGTTCTTAAGATTAATAAATACTCTCCGGGAGTATGTACGGGAAAACCAAAGGAAAAGTATGCCCTTCGCTGGCTAAATCTGTTTGCACTTGGGTAAACCTGTCAGGAGAAATTGACTGTCACTAGGAAAATGCTTTATAGTTGCCAGGAACTTGAGAACATTTATGCAAGTGTGTGGCATGCCAGCTATTTCACTGGGTCTGTCCCACAATGTCAAGGTCAAGAAATAATCTGAAGGCTTTGTTGGACAATGTCACCCTTACATTACAGATGTTACAGAGGTTTGAATGGACTCTGAAACTTAAGAAACTATCATTAAAAACAAATCATTTGTTGGAGTATCTGGGCCTACTTTTGGATATGGCTCAGAAAAGAGACCTACTTCCCAGAAAAAAGCTCCAGTGTTCTGGTTTCAGTGTCTGAGTCAGCCAATTCTCCACTATTACATGAGATTTCTGGGTCTGATGGTAACTTCATTTGAGACAGTCCCTCTTTACCAGTTTACTAAACACTTGGAACTGAGGGCAGTTCATCAGTTCTTGTTGAACTTGTTAGCTTTTTTGTTTGCTGTTACTCACTTGTCAGTTGCACTGCTTTTAGATCTTGTAATAGTCACAGTTTCCTTTTTCCCTCAATTATGATAAAAAAAAATGTGTGAGATGTTTTATCTTGATAACATATTTTTAAAAATTTAATTTACTGTTTTTTTATTTTTTTTCAGGATGCATGGTTTACAAGGGCACGCTGTGTGAAAGGAGAAAGACTAAATATGTAACATGCCTTAATAGGCAGGGAACCCTACCAATGACCTTCATTATCTGAACAATCTTTGTGATTTCTTTTCATTAAAAAGTAAACAATTCTGTTTTTTAGGAAATCCTGATCTGGATCTTTTGATAGAAAATGCAGGTCTGATCGGGTGTATCTGTACACCACATTGTCCTCAGTTATCCTATATCACATTTGTGGTTTATGACTTGAACTACTAATCTACCTGGAAAAATATAAATGTGTTTAAAAAGTGTTCTACCGGGCAGTAACATTTCTATAAATCTCATAACCACTGATTTATATGTTTCTTATCTGTGATGATCTGATTCTATCATCTGTGTGAACAGCCTCTACATAAATTTTTGTCGTTGGAAAGGACTGAAAGATGCATGAACGAGCACTGTACATACAGCGCCATTCTGCTTTGTGGAGAGGGGAAGGAAGACAGAGTGACACCCCACTGTGTTCTTTCACTTGTATTACAATCGTTCATCGTTCTGCAAACAACGTTGGATGAGCGTTGTACACACATAAGATTCTCGTTCGATATCAGCCTTGAAGTGAGAATCAGACAAGAATCATCTGACGTGTATGTAGCCTACGTCTTTACATGTCTGTTCTGATTCTTGTCTTTGTCTTCTTACTCTAATTTAAAAGAGCACCCTATACACCTGGAAGTCAGACAAGAAAGAATATTACTATGGGCCACACCACACTAAACAAATTTCCAAACCTGTGATGTTTAAAAAAAAAAATAAACCTGGTAATCCAAATGAATTTCAATGTTTTACTTTGGAATGCACCATAGCTATAATGCACAGCATGTAAAAATCTAAATGTATCTTTAATTGTAATAAAACATTGTAACTACTTGGCAAAGATAAGCCTTCCTCCAGTTATTCCATTCACACACAAATATGTAATGTTCATTTAATATCAATAAAAATGACAGTTTTATCTCATAACAAGTTGGTATGTAAAATGTTGCTCGTATATGGCCTTTATGTAATCTCATTTATACAACTTCAAGTTTTTTTACCTTGAAAACAGACTGACATCATGTTACTTATCATTATTTTGTGTTCTACCAGTCAAACATATTAAGCTTTATTTATAACAAGAAATAACCTATTCAGATACTAGATCAAACATAATTTACCTTTATTGTATATAGGGCCACTGTATTCCATCATTTTCAATACCAGGTTACACAGTCAATATTCAGGGTGCAAAACAACAAACATATGTGTTACAATTTACACTCCAATCGATGATTTACAATAATGAAAAGATGTATACATATATGAACTTTGCGGTCCAGTGCTTTACAACATTTTCTTCTACAAAAGTTTTCTGTGGGGAAATGAGTGAACTTCTATGCCTTGTGGAGTAGGACAAAACCATTTAACAATAACTTTTTGTCCACATTGTGTTAGGAATGTGGCAACTACCATATAAGAGGGTCATACCTTATTATTTTGTGGTCTTGTAGAGTAAGACATATCTACTTCTCTATCAGAGAAACCGGGAAGGGATCCAGTCCAGGATTCGAAACATTTGCTAGCAAATATAAAGGACTTTGAAGAAATCCATTCCAGCTTTGCTGGATCACCCAGGTTCATTGATGAAAGTGTATCTTCTTCACCCTTGGGGAGCTTTAATAAATCAGGTCCAAAGTGAGTGAATTACTGACATCTAGTGGTAAGCAATTGTAATTAGCAAATTCAGGAGGTGTACCTGTGTCAAAATATGACATGACACTAAAAGGGCAGCCCCAAATTCTGATTGATGTTCTGCCTTATGGTACTAAACAGCAGAGAGAGCTACTGGTCAACACTGAAATGTGAGTCAAAAGCCGGTACAGACATCCAATGGACGTCAGATAATTGTCACTGGAAATAAAAGAACGAATGAGTGCTGTACACACAGTGCTGTAGTGGTGGGGGAGGGGGGTGTGGAGGATGAGCGATCAGCACTCTGCTGTACTCTCCTCCATTGAAATGCACAGCGGTCAATTATCAGTCAGTCATGGTCGTTATTGGACACTCTGGCAAAGTATAGGGAGTGGTTCATAATGATGGTAGAGCGAAAGAGAAGGTCTGGATATATGGGTAGGAGGTGTCTGCATACGGGAATATTAGGAACAAATAATTTAGAGATTATCCAATGATACAAGTTGGTAGAGTTGTCTGAAACTCCAAACATGTTTACTGGAAAATTTTTAGAGGGCGTGTGAAATAATAAACCTCCATTGCATAAAATCTCAGAAGGTGAGGCACTTGGGATACACAGTAATAGCTAAAAGGCCCTGACACTGTGATGATGGAACATCCTCAGGATACAGCAACTTTCAGTTGGATCAGTGACTCCAAAGTCTCAGATTCATCTGTGCCAACACTACAAACACAGACCATACATTCAGTGCAGGGAAAACTTGCCCCAGGAGGAGGGGAGCAGACACAGATGAAGCATTAAGGCTGTATAAATACTCTCATTTATATTCCATTACTTCAACTTCTCAGAGTACAACATGGTAACTGTATTTAGTTCTATTAAATCGTTCTATTTCACTTTACTACCTGACTGAAGCAAGGTTATATTATATCTGAAGTATCATTTTATCATTCACTTTTAATCAACATTCACAATTCAATAAATAAATGCATAAGTCGTATCTTGGGGTATCAGTTCACATTATTAATTTGAACAGATAATATTGTAAGCCGCTTTGATCAGACTATTGATCATTTTGTGCCTCTTGTCCTTTATAATTCTGCAGCTCTTATTAGTAAAGTTGTATTATATCTATTGATTTTGTATTGATAAATATTATATTTGTTGTTTATGTGGGGCAGCACTGTTCACACCTGTGCTCTGTGCATTTATATTTTATACAGAGTGCAGCTTAGATGTTTTCTATTGCTGTGAATCAGAATAGTCATGTGTGTGCTTATTGGTCTTGCTCACGCATGCAGTCACATACACACTACATGAACTTACAATCACACAAGTCTTACTGTTGTAGTTTAGTATCCTGGGAACACATTATACACATGCAATTTGGTGCAGTGCCAACTCATCTACCAGTACCTTTTTGGGGAGGAAACCAGAGCACCTGGAGGATGGTCATCATGGGAAGAACATACAAATCTATATTCAGTGTCCCTGGTGGAATTTAATCCATTGGGTATGTCACTGGCATTGTGATGGGAAGATAGCCAATTATTTGTCAATAAAGTACCAGATCTACCAAATTCAATGCATGGAGCTGAGCGCATCTAAACACCCTTCTGGTAGAATGCAAACCCTGAAATTTAAAGTAGATAAGCAGCCCACTGCGTTTCTGGTGAATTTGTGTCCCAGGTAAGCATGTAATGACAATGCAGTAATAGAACAAATGTAATAAAATACATGAAATCACACAAAACCCTATAATATTCCTGAAATCAAAAGTATAGCACAAAAGTAAAAAAGCAATAAACAGATATGGTATTTTCATAAAACGTAATACAGGGTGTGTTGTTTTTGTTTTCATGCCGATTTCATGCGAAGCATCACTTTCCCCATTTCCCCCATCTCTTTTGGTGCTTTAAGGCATGGAATGTCCAGAATATTTAGCTGGTCCTGCCCCTCCTCCTCCCCTACATCACCTTCCTATCTGACATATGAGGAATTTGCTACTTTTTCTCAGTGCTCTGCAGTGTATTGACAAGTCAAGAAATCTTAGCCAAGATGAACTGGAAACAAGTCCTGTTTCTGTCTTTTGCTGCAGCTGTAGTGCTTCTAGCAGGTAAGAAAAGTCTACTTTTATTCCCAGATAAACATGTAACTTTGCACCTATATATATATATATAGATATATATATGCTACAGCGTAAATTCTGTATTTTAAAATGTGGTCCGACCATGCAGTTGTTCTTCACTTGAACTACCTGTTATTGTTATTATTAATATTATTATTATTATTAATAATAATAATAAACATTATTTATATAGTGACAACATATTATGCAGTGTTGTACATTAAATAGGGGTTGCAAATGACAGACAGATACAGACAGTGACACATAGATAAGTTCTGAATAGTATAATAGATCAGTTCTGATCAGGCGAGCGAATATATTTCGATACTGCAATATATATATATTTATATATGCCAATACCTCCTTATCGCAACACTGAATGATAAGAATGACAATGCATTCTTAGTTGAAACAAATATGTTTATAACTTGATCTTTCGCAAGATGAAAATATTGGTATTAGTGAGACTTTTCTAGCTTGAAATACCCCTGAAATCTCTCATAGAGATCAATGCAAAAAAAAAGCACATGTTGCTTTATTTTTTTTGTATGTACATATTCTTTTATCCTGGAGGGAAAGGAGGAATCTTGATTGGTGTTAGAAATGTTCAAGTATGCAAAGTGAGCTGCAGACTTTTAATGCATTCAGATTCTTTATTTCCTGTTTCTTCTAACATTGCTGAATATCTGTTCTCGGATTGTTTCAATGCTGGTAAAATTCAGGACACGAGTCAGCTGAGACTTCATTTTGATACTGTTAAAGAATATAGATAGTTTGGAATAATGCATTGCTGGTGATGAGCTGTTGAGCATTATTCTGAGGAATTGTTTTATGAATGTTATCTATCACAGCACTATGTTCAGTAACTGTCCCTTTCTCTCTAAGTTTCCCAGGTAGCTGAAAGTGCTGCAGTGAGAAGCAGTGATGATGGGGCGGCTGACAACAAACAAAGTAAGTACATTAATATTATTAGAATGTATTTATAAAATGCCAACATATTACACAGCGCTGTACATTTATTAGGAGCTGTAAATTACAAACACAATGACACGGTAGGAGGTGAACCCTGCTCAAAAGAGCTTACAATCTAAGAAGTACATAAACTAAAGACACTGCACAATCTTCATGTTTTATAATAGCTTTTCTCTACAGGAATCGTTTATATAGCTTAGTTACAGCGACAGTAAATGACAATTCCGAATAATACAGAATTCTGCAAAACTAACCTAATAATGTCAATTTCACTGCAGGCTTGAAAAAGATCTTCATGCAGGAATCTGAGGCTTCAAACTTCTTCAAGAAACGTGGCAAGAGATCAACTAAATCCCAGGATGAAATCAATGGTGAGGGTGTTAGCTTTGTGGAAACTTGTTTGTTTTTCTGTCCCACAGTTTCCTTGAAATTGTCCAGGATTCCTGCTGTCACTGTAAGGAAATATTACCATTTAAATTACTAGACTGCATTCCTTCCTTGCCTCTGGTTACACAGATTCTTCTGTTCATGAATCCAATGAACTAGAGGGATGCTGCAAGATTATGGGGGTGACATTTATGGCCTTTCTCTAAGTATACCATACAACAGACCCTTCTTCTAATTATTTTATACCAGATCTAATTTTTTTATTGACCATTACAGGATTCAGTCAAATACAGGCCCAATGCAAACTATTGACAGGCACAAATCTGCAATACAGCCACATATATTATTTAAGAAGGCTCTCCAAGGCTGGAGAGGATACACGTTCATCAATGAACCTGGGTGATACAGCAAACCTGGATCCAGTCTAGGATTGAAAATGTTTGCTAACAAATAGCAAATTACTTTAAAGAAATCCATTCCAGGTTTGCTGGATCGCCCAGGTTCACTAATGAACGTGTATCCTCTCCAGCCTGGGAGAGCTTTCATGAATCAGGCCCATTATGTCTACAAACTTTGTATCTCCCTATGTAAGTCACCCTGATTCCTGATGTTACCTTTGCTGCTCTCCCTGTTACTCCATTTACTTACCATAGCCGTTGGAGATTTCCTAGGTACTTCCCAGTACGGGAAAGCATTTGACCTTCTCCAAGATGCATTGCTCAGCACTTGATCAGTCAACTGTACTAGAGTACTATAGTTTTTGGAGGGGAGGAATAGAAACCCTGTTTAAGCTTAATTTTGGGGCTCTTTACTGAAGCTTCCAGTGGGTGAACAGGGCAGAGGGGGAGCATAGGGAAGAAGAGGAATCAGTGCAAAGAGGGATGAACCATCAAATGAACCTGACACTTTGCCAATTTACTTTAACAAAACTAATATTATCTAGAGAAGGCAGAATAACCCGTATTGAATGCTTTTATTCCAGAGTTTGTGAATTGTTTTAATACATACACAGATCACAGAAATTGTCATTATATGTAATAGCAGTAAGCTTTGTGTATAAAAATGAAAGAAGGGAAGTTGTTGGAATTGCACATTCCAACTTTTATTGCTCTATTGCAGAAAATACAGGTGTGTACTTTGTATAATTATATATTTATCTACCTCATTTCTAGCATCTCTTGTGGTCCCACTTTTATTTAACACTGGAGAATCTAAGCTCTCCACCTACATATCTATAAAGCCATCAAAACATAAAAAGTAATGCTAAGTTTTATTTTATTGTTTAGGTAAGTTGGGGGTAGAATGAATAACCGGGTAGTGTAGAGCATTTATTTGGACATGTGCATAGTCTGATGGAATCGTCCCCCAACCTTTCAGGGCCGGTTTGCATTACACTGTACAATGAAGGGCTCTTTTCTACCTAGAGTGTGTAATAGACAGCAGAAAGTGTGTGCTTGGCAGCTGCAGGAGGTGCAGGGCAGCATGGAGAAAGGAGGTTTAGTGCTCTCACCTTCAGCTCATGTTACACAGCTCATAGGATCTGGGCAAAGACTGCTGTTTGCTAAGGACTCTCTCTTTCCGCTATAGCTCTGAGTAAAGCATAAGCGGAGCAATACTGCCATAGACAAATCTTTGTTCTTCTCTTGTTACAGTTTTAAGAAACTTGTGCTATAAAAGTTATATAACTGAAGATGTACAATTTAATTTTATGTATTGTATGGTTTGTAAAACTTTCTGTCTATAGGCCTTTTCCTAAACATCAATGTTTTTAAAGAGCCAGCCCTGCCCACACTAATATTTCACTTATGGGTTTTGCTAAATAATCTGATTGCCTCTTGCTTTAGGAGATTTGAAAGCTGTACTTGCTGGATTTTCAAACTTTGCCCTATTTATGTCAGTGGTTTTCCAACACTGAAGACATTGGTGTTTAAAAATCTGCATATGCTCACATCATGTAAGTGAATGCTGGGGATCCGATGACTTTTACTATTTCAAGTATTTGGATCACCATTGATGATCATATAGCTCTAAAATTTGCTGGATTTTACAATCAAATGCAATGTGTGTTTTTTATATTTTAACATAAAATGAACTTTATTTCAGCTGAGAACAGGCAGAGATTGTCTGCAGATGAACGCAGGAGGGAATACTACGAGGAGCAGAGGAATGAGTTTGAGAACTATGTGGAAGAGGAACAAGATGGTAAGAATTGGCCGATCACTGTGAACACACATGCATTAAATACATAGCTCAGACCACGCTGCGTAAATTAGCATGGGCGTTAGGATCAGATTTTTAGGTTGAAGAATACATTTTGGGATTAGTTGTATATTATGTTGATCTCCAGGCATGACCCTTTTCTTTTACCCTGTTCCTCTAACAAGAAACTGCTTATATCACTCCCTGTGATGCCATCACCAAGCTTGTAAAATTCATGTTACAGCACCTGCTGGGAGTAGGGATCAGCAAAAGTCCTGACTCAGTTCCTATCGACGAACACACCCCACCCCAGAACTTCACCAACCAAGAGCTTTTTATCTATAGAACGTATGAACAGGTCCTTAGGACTCAAAGCAACAGTATCGCTTTGCATTTACAAAAAGCTGCAATAGTATAGGCAGCACTGGCTGATAAATGTACAGGGAGGGAGTGTTGAGAATGTAAACAGGAAGGGGTTATAGACATGAGAATGTACCAGCAGAGAACTGACAACACTGATTGAGATTTCAGTACAACAATGTCAGCCCACCTTAGGAAGTGGGAACACTCATTCTTCTATACTACTACTGTTTAGAAATTCTTGTGGACCCCAGGCATGACATATACAACCAAAACTGATTAAAAAAAAGTACACAGGGCATAAATAGCATGCCCCTCTTCCTCTGTAGCTTTTCCCCTGACACTCTTACAGCATTCTATTACAGCGGCTGCAACTGCTTCCATTAAAAAAAAAAACTAAAAAAATTTTCAAAATTGCAAGCTGGCAGGTTTGTTATTGCAGGGGGGATGGGATATTTCTCTTCTGCAATGCAACAAACTCCCCACTCTCCACAACACAGCTCCTGCGTCAAGAGTTCTGATGTCTTGCATATTCCGGTGATTATTAATAAGATGTCACATAAGGAATGTCTGACCGATCACAGTGGGAGACGTGGTTTTTATTGCTGGGTTTCTGTGTTTACCCTCTTACTCTGGTCTACCAAAATGATATGTTACAATTTCCCCATACTCCTTGAAGATTAACTCTCTTTCTCTCCCTGTATGTATGTGTGTATATATTTATTTTTTCGTTTCTTTAACCACCTAATACAAATTGGATCCTTTTCACTACTACCCAGCATTCAGCCTCCCATATACAGTATAACTGCACTTTTCAATCAGATGATTTACGTAAAGTGTACCTAAACTTAGAAATTTCACTTTACATAAAAGGGTAGATAACCTTTTTATGTAAAGGTAAACATTGTTTACATTGGTAAACAAAAAAAAACAGAAATGTTTGCAACACCATTGCCCCCTAATTCTCGATCGCCTAGGCAATCGAGAATGAATGGGAGCGCAAATACTTACGTCACGCATCCCGGGAGGCTCTTGGGTGCTCCTGCTACGCATGTCTCAGCATTTCGGGCATGCACAGAAGGAGCCTTTTTGCGCAAAGAAAAAATTTTTGCAGATCTCACACATGCGCAGTGAGATCAGCAAGTTTTTTTTCCATCCTACGTCACCCGATCTCGCAATGGGTCGGGTAACATAGGATGAAGAACCACGAAGAAGTAAAGATTGCCGCACCCGGAGCGCCGGCTCCAGGACGACGTAGGACCTGAAGCAAGACACCCCCGGATGGACTGCCCTGCGGGATTAAAGGCAAGTGTATTTTTTTTTTTTAAGACACTTTTCAGTTTAGTTCCTCTTTAGGTTAACTGATGGACAGCGAACACACATTTGGCACTGATCATTCCCGGGTATAGACAAAGTGGTCTGCTTATTCTTAGTCAACTTCCATGGTAAACAAAGCATTGCCATAAAATTTTACCAGGGCAGGAGAAACAGTTAATTACCTACCCCGTTGATCTGGGGGATCAATTAACCTATGAAACCCAATAGGAAATGGATATTGCATAAATACAGTAAGAATAGATATACCTTCCTTTATCCTTTGAATCCTAATGGCTTGCTTACTCCCCAGCGTTTTTAAAGTGATTTGAGTGGTCAGAAGTGAGGGAGATGAGTTGGCCTATTCGGAGGTCTAAACCTTTAAAATATGGCTGCCTCTTTTTGGTGTAACTTTCATCAAACACATTTTCTATGTGAATAAATGGTACTGTATGCATACAGCATAAAAGACTAAAATGCCTTAAGCCTGCTTTAGTAACAAGTTTTTAAAAAATCTACCTACAGAGCAAGAAGAACGCACTCGTGAACAGGTTGAACAGTGGCGCCAGTGGCACTACGATGGACTCTCTCCTTCCTACCTTTACCAGCGTCAAAACATTTAAGAAAATGTAAAATTATTGTACATAAGTTTTCTTTCTAAAGAAATTGTGCTGTAACCGCATCTTCAATTCAAAGCAGTACTAATATCTAATGAACACAAAGCTACTTTTCTTTCCAGGTTTCTGTATTATTTGTAGGCTATTTCTTCTTTCTGTTGTAAAATTTGTTCTACATCTGAATCTTTCTTGCAGAAAAAGATGTTTGATGGATAACAGCTTGCCAGTGCATCTTGTATTTAATATTTGCAGGACCCACACATAATGCAATCTGTTTGCACAATCAATATAGGTTGAATTGTACAAAGACACTGTATGATGGTAAATATATGAACATAATATATGGAAACAAAAGAGCGGTGACATTTCTCACCAACACGCACTATTATCGTGTGATGTATTTAAATTGACATTGGGGTTGATAAAACAAAATCTTTATGTGCATGTAACATTTTACAATCTGTACTGAGATTGTAAAGTTTTAGTTGTCTGCCATTGCATAGGAAGCAAAATGTTTCTTTTGATTGTTTTCGTGTTTTGTATGGGTGGGATTAAAACAATAAAACAGAAAGCAGTGTTGTCATAATGAGTGATGTAATGAGATAATTATACATGGCACCTGTTGTCATCCTGGAGAATTTTTAGTCATTTATCAGGCCTCAATAATGCCTATACACCATAAGTTTGATGATCCTTGTGTGAAATAGTTCTGAACCCTGAGCAGCTTAGGAATCAGATGCTGAGATTCCCTTCTCTCTGAAAACCTGGGCGATCGTGTCATGTCATGACAATAAAGCAGGATAGAAAATTGTTCCTGGAGACAAAAGTTTGGGGAATGAATAGGTAGGTCACATGAAGTGTCTGCAGAAATGAAGATTACTGGAATGCCTTACAACTTGATTCGGAGGTGAGGCATAGATCAGGGTCTACTGATACCACAGAGCCAAAAGAACATCCCATTCTTCTGCTGCTGGAAGTAGTCATGAGGTTCCAGATAAAGTACTTAAGTGTCACACTGTATGTAATTCAGCATCAGAATGACACCAACATTGCCCATCTTTTGGCATAATTGCTTACCCACTAAATGTTATTTCAGAACACATTCCAGCACTTGTATAAAGGTAATGTAAAACCCTATTAAAGTAAGCTGGACTATTTGCCCAGATAATAAAATGGAAGTAAAAATTTTATGCTATGTTATAGCACGCATGATGAAATGATCAATTAAAGCCGGATTGCTAAAAACTCTCAAAACCTACCCGTCTTCTTCTGTCTTTTGAAACCACCACTACATATCTCCCATCCTATTGTGTGTGAAATTCCCCCACCTACTAGATTGTAAGCTCTTCGGGGCACAAGGTCTGGACAGCATCAAATGCTAAAACGTCTTGTCCAACAGGATTGGTTATTAATTGGAAATAGTTATGCTGGTGTGGTAAAACAATATTCTGGGCTGGTATGCAATTTGTTTGCCAGTGCCCAGTGCTCCTGAAGGCAGTAAGACAACTTAAAGGCGAGCAAAAAATCTAATTTTACAAGATATTAATGTGAAAATCCAGGGAAAGAGATGGCAAATAAAAAAGTGATGAGTAGAATAAACAAATATTGTCTAAAATGGTTTAATGTCATACAAATCGGTCTGCATAAATATATATGTAGCAGCAGTGCAGTGAATTCATGTGCACAATAAAAGGATAGAAAAACATATACATATTTACATTAGTTTTCCACTGTTTCACAGTAATATTAAAAATCGATAAAAGACTTTCTCTGGTCCACACATGAAGGTTTTCCAGGCATAAAATAATGACACTTGCATTCCACAAATTAAACATAGGTCTGTCAGTAGTAATAAAAACATAAAAATGAAAAAAGGGGAAAAGAGTCCTGTAGACTGCGTACGTCTAGAAATGTTCACGTCTGGCAAGTCATGCTGACACATGAGTCCTAGCACAGATCAGATAATGAATTCCGACCACCAATCTGTACACTTGTTCCATCTCAGTGACTTCATATGTTGAAGCCATTAGATCAGCACAACAATCTGGCCATCACCATTTACAGATCTTCAGCAAATGCACATCACAGGAATTTAGCAAAGGACAAGTTCATGGTAAAGTTGATAGAATAGGAAGTGATGATTGGCAGACCTGTGCAATACATTGTTTTTTTTTTTTTTCCCATTAGAAAAACAAAACAGGAAAATCTGTTTAAAAGCTGCAGTGTGAGATTCCAGGGGCTGCTCTGGGTTCCTCACCCAATGCCTATATCCAGCTATAATACTAAGGAGTCAAGGTCCATCAACCTGGAGGTTTTTACTACATTATTTAACGCTATTAAGAAATTTGCCATGTTCTTCTCCTCTTGGTAGCAGTGTTTCTCCTCCGATTTTTGGACCCTTTTTTTCCTATTGGTAAAAAAAAAGTCAAAAGCATACAACATTAAAACAAAGTTTTGAAAATCTTAAAAAGAAAAGTCTTGAAAAATTAAGAACACAACACGTTTCTTGGAAATGGGAAAGCGTTCCACTACTCTAAAACATCTTCTACATATCTTTAATATTGCTAACACTCAATGCCAGCTCTGCTGCTTTTATACTCCTCTGCCATAGCTCTCTATACCCGGTAAATTGACGGGAGCATTGTGAAAAGGTCAGTGGATCAGGGACACAAATCTCTGTTCAATTACACCAGTCTAGCTAATTTGGACTATTCATGTTTTATTTCGTTACACTTTAATGTATAATGAATAATGAATCTATGTATAGTCAATATTTATCAGCAGTGTATTGGCACCCAGCATCATTTGTGTCATTTTACTGTTTAACAATGAATTTAGCAGAAAATGGACTGAAAACTTTTCAGAGTACACCCACCTTAAGCATTCCATCTCTTTCCCATTTGAACAATCCACAGTTGCTAGTGGAGTTATAAGAAAAAAAAAAGGCATTGGTTAGCTGTAGAAATGTTTCAAATACAACAAATTCAGGAAAGGAAAGGTTTATATAAGATTATAAGAAAATGTTTCTACAACAAAAAGTCACAGAAAAACCTCGCTGCCGTACTTTACTGCCAATAACGTACATGTGCTGCATACCATAGCAGCCTCTGCACTCCTGGCAGCTCCTAATACGAGATCTGTGGTTCTCATTCAGCACTGAACACTGCCGTATTGTCGTAATAATAAGCACAACAAATCTGACAATCTAAATCAGGGGTGTCAAACTCAAATACACAGAGGGCCAAAATTAAAAACAGACAAAGTCGCGGACCGAATTTTATTGATAAAATTAAGGAAGATTTTCCTTCTCATCAGACAAACCCTTTTCATATGAAAAGAAAGAGGTTTTGCTTCACATTCAAACTGGAATCAGCTTATATTAGAGAAATAGCACCATTTTTTTTTACCTATTTGTAGCCTTCTGAGTTAAATTTCAATGGTAACCTTTTTGCACAGGCTAACAATAATAATACCATTCTTCAATGAAAATCCAACCATTCAAGTCCATGCCTTGAAGTAACAAGGAAAAGTACAGCTGAGGGGGAGTGCTGGAAATGCCAGACGTGGTAAGTAAGGATCTAAATCTTATGAATGGTCCGCCGCTTCCTCTTCATTGAAATAGCGCCGCTACTAAAATCCCGGCATTTTTTGCGTCTATAAAACAGTCCAATGTGGGGCCACACATAGGCAGAGGGCCCGCTGGTCTATAGACGAGAATGATGCCGGGAATTGTAGTAGTGGCACTATTCCAATGCAGCGGCGGGCCAGCTGCAGTTCATATTTAGGATTCCTTTAGGGGCCAAATGAAAAGGACGTTTGGGGCCAGATTTGGCCCCTGGGCCAGAGTTTGACACCCCTGATCTAAATGATTTCTGTACAACAGTTATTGGTATGTATGTGTTACATCTGAATGGATGCGCTACAAATGGCCCAGATACACACTATTACTTATCCCACCTTCCTACACAATGTATTTTTATACGTGTATTTCTTCTTATAATACTCTAGCAAACAAAGTCACCTAAGGATTTTTATTAGGTTTATTTCAAAGTAAAAGGATATCAGCATAAAGACATGAAGCATGATTTGGAAGACTTACCTGCAGGATTTCTTGGGAAGTCTGTCTAGGGAGATTGTTCTGTTACCACATGGACATTTGAAGAAACGTTTCACAGCATCGTGCCAGTGGAAGTCATGGTTTTCACTTACACATGTATCCAAAGGTTTATAATGAGTGTATTTGCACTGTGGATAGGAGGGGGTTGGAGTTTAAATCTTCAAAAAGCATTGAGACAACATTGCTGCATATCTGGCCACACACTTCATAAGGAATCACAGACACAGAGTTACCAGACAGGAAATAATAGAAAAATCTTATTGGAGGGACACAAATATATAAAATAAACTAATTCGGGGGAAACCCTCCAGGGCACAATATTAAAGAAGGCAATCACAGAGACCTTTAAATCAAGGGCAAAACTACAAAACAAATGACCACAGCATGGGATCCTTGTTTTACACCACATTTAAGGACAATATACAAATAATAATTTGCTGAACTGAGAGCTATCAACTTCAAAGGATCTTCAAAAAAAGTTAAAATAAAAAAAATAATTAAAATTAAAAAAAAAAAAAATCATTAAAAATCTGCAGCATTATTAAATGTACATTTGATCATAATTTTTACAAGGTTCGTTTATGTCCGTTCTTCACTTCCTCCATCTTGGCTGGGGTGACATAACTAGTTCATTTATTTTCAGCAAGCACAGAATGCCATAAATGCCAGGCATCCTGGCAAACAAAGCACGCAGTGCGCATACATAGTTCTTTTGCAACAAACCCGGAGTGATTAGGCAGGTAGGACTGATTATTACACAAGGGACTATTCCTTTCTGCAATATTGAGCTGTCTAATCATCTAAACTTTCTGCTTTCAATACTTTCAAGAATTCCAACTAGATTACCAGCTTTCTGCTGCGTGCTTTGTCCAAAAAAAATAAAAAATTGTATGCCAATGTATGTTACCTTTAATAAAAAAAAAAATGCTTATGACCAGAGGAGAAAAGAAAAACATGACCATTGGTCAGGACACTCACTGTTTTGCAGGTCACTACACGACACTTTTGCTCTTTTATGCTCTTCATCTTTTCTTCCAGTTGTTCTTTCTTCACAAGAGGATCAAAATATTGTTCCTGCATTTCTGCTTCAGCCTGAAATCAAAATTAAATGCAATTACATGTTAAACGTAACAGGCAGCAAGGGAAATGTGCAAACTGGTAAAGCTATCTGGGAAACACTATGACTGTGCCGATTGTTGGCCTATACATCCAAGCTGTATGCAATACACACAGACGAGAAAATGTAAATAGACAGTTTCTTCCTCCTGAAGTCCAGAGAGCAGTGGGTATCAACTCTGGCAGGCCATTGATTAATGTAGAGCACTGCTTAATATGTTGGCGCTATATAAAAATCGTGTTTAGTAACCACCTGGGCGTTTACCTCGAGCCTGGTTCGGGGTAAGAAAACTTGCTACTATCGGTTACACCGAACCAGGCTCGGGGTAGCTAAAAATATAAACACACGTTACAGTGCAATCCCATTGTCATACAACATTGTATGACGATCGGATTACAACTGAAAAAAAAAAATACTTACCTTGTCCCCGCAGCTCCTCTGGACACGTCTGTCCTCTTCTGCCCTCATCCGGCGTGTGCAGTGACGATCTCCGGGGTTTCCCAGTGACGTCGCTGCAAGCATCGGTGCGGGCGGGAAATTCAAATAACTTTGTATTGAACTCAATACAAAAAAGCTGTATTGAGTCCAATACAAAGAAATCTTTATATTAATGTTTATATATATATATATATATATATATATATATAAGTTTATTATTAAATTTTCAACATATTTCGGTGAGTTATGCCTAAGAATTATAGCCTACAATCTAAAATGAATTTCCATGCAAAAAATGTTTTTTTTTTTTTCTTTTTGCATGGAAGTACGGAAAGAATTAGAACACCCAGCGTTCGCGTATGCGTCCCTCTGCAATTGCAGATGATGTCATACGTCCATCGACGGGGCTCATAGCGGGAAATTCAAATATTTTGTATTGGATTCAATACAAAGTCCCGCATCCAATACAAAATTATACATAAATATTTATGTGGTTTTGTCTATAGGTATGTGACGTTGGACTCTGTTTTAAAATTTACCACACTAGGG
>NC_092859.1:108021513-108038518 GCF_032062135.1 Pyxicephalus adspersus
CTTTTGGTACAGAAATCCAGACATCAGTGAAACGCCCAGGTGGGTAATAATAATAATATTAATAATAAGCACCTTCCAGTCTGACATTTCTGCTTTAAAAATAATGTCTCATACACCTCTCACTTAGAGGTTGAAGTATGATGGCAATATCAGAGTAGAGATTCAGGTTCAAACAAATGCTTATTCTTGACTGGGTCTCTAAAGCCCACTATGTCAAAGGAAATTGCAGTACACAGCGTTTCATAAACCCAAATATTTTAAAAACAAAATATTACATTCTAGTTATTTACCTCCTTCAGTACTCCCGTGTGCTTCGATTTGGCTTTTAAAATCTTCTGGAACTCCTCTGACTGTAAATAGGCAAGTTGTTCTTTGTGTCTCTTCATGGCTGGTTCTTCATCAGCTTTAGAAAGGAGTCCAAACTAGTCAGTACATTATTGTACATCATGCAACGTGTGCGATTCATGCTTTACTCCTTTTAGCATTTGTCAGCCAAGGATACAAACTACACATTACAATAAGGTAAAAAAAAGCTCAAAATAGTAACACACAGACCAGGACGCTAAAGTTTTGCCAAAAACCATTTTACAAACTTCTGAGTGGTAAAAGAATCCATTCAATGGGATTGAAAAGGAAAGAACTGTTAATAAAGATGGAAAAAATGACTGAGCAGCCCTTTCTTGACTAAGGCTATAAAAGGTGCTCCCAAGAAAAGGTGGGAAATAAAAACTTGTCAAGGAGAAAGCATTTATGAAACGTCCACGACCACTGCTACGTCTCCTTTTAATGGCCAGACATTGCTTGCAGCATCTACACTTGTGAAGAAGTAATTGCACTGTGTTGGGACCCTGCTGCTTGGGTATAATTTTAGTGTTGCATATGGCAGAACATTAGGAGCGCACCTGTACGCACGCCACAGTTTTGTCTGAAACCACTACAAGCAATTGAGAAAAATATGATGTCCATTTCACATAAAAAAAAAAAAAAAAGAAAATCTACCATGAAATACTGGTTTAGGCATAAGGCTTAGTCTACATTAGTCTAAAGGTTGACATTGCCATGCATTCCAATGGGCTAATCTACACCAGTACGTTTCCTTCAGGCACGTTTATGAGCTTTATCTATAACGTAGCTTGCAACATTTAAAAAATTAAAGCTCCAGGTTAATGCTGTTAAACACCCAAAAACGCGGGTAAACGCCACCATTGATTTCAATAGGGCGTGAAAACATGGCAAACATTTTCCACGCTAATAAAAGTGCATAAAAACCCATATAAATGCAAATTGCGCTTTGTAAAAAAAAGTCTGTGTAGACCTAGCCTAAGGGATAAAAAGACAGGTAAGCCTTGTAACAGAGAATATAAATAAAGTTAAAAAAATGAGGGGGAGTTCAAGACAAAAAGGGTTTAAAAGGACAAGAAAAAAAAAAAAAAAAAAAAAAAAAAGAATACATTGGAGATTTGCATAAAGTGTTATGTTATGACCTTTGACAAGGTGCCAGGAAAGGATCACATTAAACTATAACATCTACCAACACTAGATATCTACAGTAGTAGACGTGTAAAATCAAGTGTCTTGCTTAAGTATTGGGCTCACAGCTTGGAATCAACTTTTAGTGTTAAACTGCTATAATCAAGCCATTTACACTTTTAAAAGGTCTGCTAAATTATCACTAAAAATGAAAAAAAAAAAAATCCCATAGCTGTCCTGAGATAAGCACGGGTAGCTTTAATTAGAAGCTTCTGGAAAAATAAATATGCTTTTGGACAGACACTAACATAACTGCAAAACAGCCAGTTAGGGCAGATTACCTTCAGGTGACATGGAATCTCCATTTGCCCTTTCAACTACTTTATCAATGTCCAGTGGGCTGGAACGCTTTCGCTTGATGCCGTTAGGATCCTCTTTGGTGAGCATCTGTCCTTTGGCTTGCAATTTCCGGATAGCAGCAATCTGTAAAGAGAGAAAGTAATGTCCTAAATATGATTTATGTTGTACTAAATGAACCCCAATAATATTGTTTTATCTGGTTGACACCACATTACTCATTAAAAAGGCTAACTGAAGTACATTTCTCAGGCTTTATATATTGAAAGCCATTCTGAATAGAATTGCACAGCATAGCACCAACACACTTATTGAACACAGCAAATCAAAAGATGTTCTCCCCTTACATTCAGGTGCTTTGGGTGAGAAGATCTGTGTAATAAAGACTAGTTCCTGTGACAACTGGTAACACATCTAATCCATCGTTCTACACAGTATTACATGCAATGAGGGAGTACACTGGGGTTTCCTTTATGATATCCAGCACCCCACTGACATTTAGAAAACAAACATTGGGATTTTACTGGCATATATTATGAATCACCAAATTTAAATATTCTTTTGATATCATAATTTTTAAAAATAGCTTATCTTAAAACATTTCAAACAGTTCCTGATTTATAGTTCACATATATTAAACACCCAATAGCACAATACAGTAATCAATACATTACAAAATTCCTAAAAGCATTATGTTCTGTGTTGGTTATAACCATCTTCTCCATTGTTATGCGTTTCATTTCAATACAGAAAACTTCTTCAGAAGTTTTACAGGGTAAAACTGTTTTTGGATCCAGAGAGCAATCATAGCACCAATGGTATTCACAAAATAAGTGCCTCATATGTGAAATTCATGGCCAGGATAAATCATATCAAGAGAGGAATTGCTCATATGCACCCACCTGTGTTTCACTCCCCACGAGGAACCAACTATTTTGAATGCCTCCTACTTTTTGGCATTGATATTTCCATGGCTATGTGACCAAACATGGGATAAATAATGTTGAATAATATATCAAGGCTTCTCCTGATGAAGCCGTTTGTTCAAAACACGTAGAGGAACACATCAATTTTTAACTATGTACATTTGGTCACTACTGTATATGTTATTTGTGTATGTTTAATGATTTCTTTTTGATGTTTCATTAATTAAAAAAAATATGATTTTATGGTTTGTGCCTGAAAGTCCCATTAGGTTTTTTTTGGTAAAAAAAACTGCCCAAGGCTCAGTGGGAAACATGACACACCGACACTTTGCTCATACCCGCACGTCTGGCCACCATTATACATGCCTTCAAAAGTCATGTCTTGATGCCAAATACCACAGGATATTTGAACAAGGGGGACTTACACAATATTGGGCTGGTGGTTTTAATGTTTCAGCTGAAAAAAAATAAATATCAGGCTAAAGGGGAATTAAGTACACCCACTTTCAATTGCAATTTTTTATGTATTGTAAACAAAAAAAAAAAATACATTGCTAGAAAATATAAGTGGACCAGCAAACATCCCCTTTTACTAGATTTTGGTTTCCATAGATATAACACTTTGAACAACAATGAATATACCAAGAATGCGTACATTTTGTACTTTAAACTACAGTATACCTTTTTTGCTTCAGCTGAAGCATTAAGTTTGCTGGCAGATGGAGGAGACACATCAAAGAAGAGGATATCATCTCCCTCATTAAAGCCACGACCTAACATTGGAGTTGACGTCCTCTGGGCTTTGGGGAACACTGCAGCTTGCTTTGGAGACTGAAATATTGCTTGAATAACACTTGAGGTTGAACTAGACTGTTCCGTTTTACTTGTGCTGTCAAGAAACCTAACAAAATCAAAATTAAATGGGTCAACAACACTTACTTGCCAATTAGTGATTTTTGTGCTCTAGGTCAGTGGTCCAGACTCCGGACCGTGTATGCGTGGGGAGCCGTATGTCGCTCAAAGGGGAAGAAACTTCTCCCAAAGTGACACCAAGATGCCAGAACCCACCCACTCTCTCATCACAGGTCTGAGCCTGGGAGAATGGGCAGGTTGTGTCCAGAGACACAACCCACCCACCACACGGAGCCTGTGATGTCTCTGGGAGACAGGGTCGTCGGCTCTGGCCGGTGCGTCCTCCCCCAAAAACGGGGAGCCCTCTCCTGATCCCGCTAGTGGGTGCACCAGAGAGCCAGAGCCGTGGCCCACCAGTCAGACAGCCTAGTGGGCCGCGGACCGGGGGTTGGGGACCTCTGCTCCAGTCAAAGCATCTTCAGATAAACACTTGATATTTTTGATCATATATTTAAGTACCACATTTTCCGGCGACCCCCCACTCTAACCAATCAATTGGGGGTCGTGTTATACGCCCAGTATTGTACTGTTCCTTCTGCCTGTCAGATCTCACTATTGTGCGAGAACTGAGAGGCAGAAGGAACAGTACAGTACTAGTTCTAGGGAATGAATGGGCATGTTCTATCCAGGCTCTCCTCTTGGGGAGCCTATCCAGGCTCATGTCCTCCTGTGCAGGCTCGCACAGGAGGACTCGCGGGGACACCGGACAAGCTGCAGGTAAGTACCGGTACCTGGCATATAAGACGACCCCTGGCTTTGGCACAGATTTTTCGGGGTTAAAAAGTCGTCTTATACGCCGGAAAATACGGTATATACCATACATGCCAGTTTAATATTTGCTTTTTTAAGCAGCCATTTATATTGGAGGTTAAAAATGTACAACTTTCAGGATAAATTGATACGAAAGTTTAGGTTTAGTGTAACAAAGCACAAACACCTTCCACTATATGGATAGGGTGTAGTAATGGGAACTACAAAAACTATGAAGTGGCCTTAAAAATAACCTTTTCTGGATCTCCTCTGATCTCTTCTTTCTTGCATCCAACAACATTTGTTTCTGCTGTTTCAAAAGTTCTGAAGCGGAAAGAGACTGAACCAAGGATCCTGGTTTAGCAGTGGTTGCTTTTAAAAAAAAAAAAAAAAAAAAAAAGGTAAATTGAAAAAAATGTTTTGAATGCAAAGTAACATTACTACTGAATACCTAATGTATAATGTTTCGTACCTTGTGATTTCATGCCTGACAAATGCCTATTCAGATTTAATGCTCCTGGAGTTGGCATGGTTAAAAGCTCCTTGAACTCCTCTGAACATGGTACAGCGTTTTTTTTTGCAGCAGCTGCAGAGCAAAAGCAAGTAATTCTAGACACTGTATGTTGTATTGGAAATATTCATTAGAAGACACATAAAAGAAAATTTATATACCCATTTTTTGTTTTGCTTCCAATGCTATGGCATCTGCTCCTTTAACAACCATTTTGGATAGAGTTGTTTGGACGGTCTTCTTAGGTGCTGCCGCTGCTGCACTGTAATAAAAATATGCATAAATGAATGTTTATATATCAATGTATTATTCAAAGTAATTTACTTCCATACATTTAGGTTGTATGTCCACTCAAAAACCATTTTTCAATTTTGTGCAAGGAAGAATTAGGCCCCAATGAGGTTATTTTTGCTGTCCTCACACCACCATTTGGATTCCCTCACACATTCAATCCAAAGGGGACTAAAAATTAGAGAAAATCCATCCAGATGATCTAAACGGTCGTCTCAGAATGTCCCCCATTGGAAGCCTTTTTTTTTTCTCCCTATTGCTCTAATGACAACAAATAATGACTTGCCTTCATTTCCTGTCTCGGTCACAATGTCACAATTTTTTGTCCCCCTACCAGGAACACAACAATTAACACAGAGCCTAAAGTTTATTTCAGACAATATGCACAGAATAAATGCAGCCAATTAATTTGGTTAACTGCAGTGAAGTAGAGCACCTTGCTTGGTGATGTATATGTGTTGGTAAGACGCATTATGGTGTCCTTATGAACATCACTGCTGTGCACCAACACACATTTGAGCATTGGGAAAAACACCTTATTTTAATATGGTTAAAAAATACTCCCCCTGCCGCTCTCTCCGCTCCTCTAATGACCTACTAATGACTTCCTCACTCATAACCTCATCACACGCATGGTTACAAGACTTCTCTAGAGCTGCTCCAACTCTCTGGAATGGTCTTCCTCGTCCTATTCGGCTTGCTCCTACTTTCTGCTCATTTAAAAGAGCGCTCAAAACCCATTTTTTCAAACTTGCCTACCTGTCTTCTGTCAATTGAAACCACCACTACTTCCCACACTACATATCGCCCATCCTAATGTGTGTGAAATTCCCTCACCTACTAGATTGTAAGCTCTTCGGGGCAGGGTCCTCTCCTCCTGTATCACTGTCTGTATTAGTCTGTCATTTGCAATCCCTATTTAATGTACAGCGCTGCGTAAAATGTTGGCGCTATATAAATCCTGTTTAATAATAATAATAATAATATCAATACTAAAAAGGCTGGCATTAGAAGGACTTAAAGTGCACCTAAACTCAGAATTTTCACTTTACATAAAAGGGTAGACAACCCTTTTAAAGTAAAGTAAAATTTCTGTATTTTTTTTTTTTTTTAATGCAATGCCCTTTTTTTAAAAAAAAAAAAAAAAAAGAAGGATGCAGAACCGCCCCCTAACTCTTAGGCAGTCGAGTGTAATTGGGAGCACAAAGCCTCCTGGGATACCTATGTCATGCATCAGGGGAGGCTCCTGGGCGCTCTTTCTGGGCATGCCTGAGCATTGCGCAGAAGGAGCCTTTTTGTGCAAAGAGAAAAATTTGCTGATCTCACGCATGCACAGTGAGATCGTCAAATTTTTTTTTCATCCTACATCACCCGATCTTGCGCATGGGTTGGGTGACAAAGGATGAAGAACCCGGAAGAGAAGACAAAGATGGAGGCGCCTCGAGCGTTGGCTCAGGGACGACACGGGACCCGATGCAGGACACCCCCGGAGTGATCAGACTGTCCTGCAGGATTTAAGGTAAGTGTATTTTTTTTTTTTGAGTTTGGTTACTCCTTAAAATCCCCCTGGTATAACAGAAGATACTCATTGATCCAGATGAATGTGCCCTTACCAAATGTGGTAGAGCCCGATTCATAAGACTAAATGCTTAAACAATGGCCTGTCTAGGCTGCCTATAGATGATAGCTTGTGATACTGCAGTACCCTTATGGCTCATTAGGGATAACAAAAATTATACTCTCACAACACAAACCACATCCAGCAAATATTACTGCAAAAACAGGCAAGAAAGAATGAATGTCAAATGTGAAGTAAAAAGCAGAAACTACTTAAGAAGGAAGCTGTGGCCTTAATACCACTTTGTCTTTATGCAAAACCAAGAAGGGCCAAACAGTTCAAACATTCCCCTTGTAAAAGTGTATGCAACAAAAAAAAAAAAAAAATTACCTCATTAGTGAGCATAGAAAGTCATTTCTCTTATGGGTTTAAACAGAAGTTCCCAGTGGGATTGCAGAGCCAAGTTTACATCCAAAGGATTCATAGGGCAACGAATGGGAAGAACAACACTGGAAACTACATATACAAAAATCTTACTTGAGAGGCCAGTGGGCCCTGAAACAAAATGAAAAGGGCAGAAGTGTGGTGGTTGGTTCTAAGAGCCAAGGCTCTGGTAAAAAGAGAAAGCAAGGATTTGTGTCACAAAGAAACTGGTGGTGAAAAGTGGAATATCTGGGATGCGTTACAGTGAAAGTGTGTTTCCTATGTCTGATGATGCATTAAGTAGCCAATTTAGGAACGTCCAGCTTTGAAAACTTGGGCTTCAAGTCTCGAGCAATAAGGATTACCACATTTGTTCCATCTTGATCCTATATAACATAGGGTGACAGATACAGAAATAGCTCAATGTATGAGGCAGAATCTAAAGTACTTACAGAACAGCTGGTAGCAGATGGGGGTTGAATGAGCAGAAGTGACCAAGTCACATTAGGCAGCAGAACTAATTAAGGGTCAAAGTTTAGCCATTGCAAGCAGAAGCTCCTGATGCTCTGCTTTACTGGCCCACTCATTCAAAGTGGAAGCGCATGTACAGCTCAGCGTTGTTTGCCAGGATACCCATGACATCTTGGATTCCCCTGCAGCTGGTGCCTGAGAAGGGGAGTTACGTCATTCAGGCCAATCAAAAAAGCTTAAGATCGGAATAAGGAAGAGAAGGTAGAAAAAGATGGCTGCACCCATGGACCAATGGGGATAGGCAAGTATAACCTGGGTTTAGTTCTGCTTTAAAGGAGTCAGGAAAAGCACATTTCCATAACTGTAGACTTGGAAAGCACTCTGTGGGAAATTTGTACTACTACCCATTTTCCTCAAAGGACAGTGAAGGAAAAAAAAATCAATTTAAACTTAACTTGTATAGAGTTGATTTTTCCCATGCTCATATTGTCATGGATCTCCGCTGAAAAAAAAAAATGTAATCTCCGGGTATGGGGTAAGCAGGAACACTCCCCTTCTCTACTTTTAAGGTTTCTGGTGCCCAAGAGACTAAGAGAACCCTATACAAATACCTAAAAAGAACCAAAGGTATCCACGGCCGCTATAAATTGTGGAATACTAATATAAAGAACTAACATTATGAAAACTTCAATTCTTCAGTTTACCTAAATTTGATAGGCACTAATACTTATGTTTTTCAGTAAGTTTAACTACTCCATTTGATAATCCACTTTCAAATCCAAGGTCTGTCTACTTACATTGAAGCTGCATATGCCATAGATGACACTCCACCATAATGAAAGCCACCCTGGCACAGTCTCTCTTTCAGGCTGTTTCCTCCCCTTGCCATTTTCTTAGGTGCATGTCCAGAATAGCTGGATTGCAAGTCTGCCCGTTTGGCGCTGACCTTCTTGTACTGAGCTTGTACGTGATACTGACAGAACTCACAGTCATTCTAAATAAAGAAAAACAACATGTTTCAGAGATCATTGAAGTGAACATGTCTAAAAACAGTACCACCATGTAGCGTTTGTGCAGCAACAGAATACTGAAGACTGCACGAGGCAACTAGCCATAGCAAGTCTGGATATATGTTTTGATTTGTACTCCACCTTCCCACCCTTAAAATTCACTTAGTTTTGATTAACATACTACTTATTAAATAATTGACGTCTGTAACAATAATAAAATACTTTTTGGGGTTAGTTTTAAACTTTTCTCCTGCTAGTTTAGGGTCATGCTCTAATGTTCTTGATAATGATAAAAGTAATGACCTGAATCTCATTCACTTCATGTACTTACAAGTTTAAATAGTGTCACTTATTTCCCAGAGGGTGAAATATTAAGTTCCCCCAAATCTTTCCAGAGGTGTACCTATTAGACTGTTTATTATTTTTGTTGCTCATGACTTATTCTAACCCAATGTCTTTTTGTAGGTGGGATCTTCAGAACCATTTCAGCTAAAAGTGTACATGGAATCCTAGAATTCTGCTTCCCATGCCACGCTATTAGCACATTTACATAATTTTAAATGGGCATTATGAACTGACATTACATATAAACATTAAATTTGATGTTTAAAGGTGAAAATTTGCATTCAAAACAAAAACTAAACATTTTGGACTAGAAAAAGGTACATTAAACTCCGATACTAAATGAAAGTCTGGTATAAAGGGCACAGGATAGACTACAATAGTGAAAACCCTTCAGTCATGAAGTGTTTAAAGGACAACCTCCCAAGATTCGGGAACTAAATACAAAGAGTGGCGCAAAGAGAGCAGATGGGTAACCTACCAAATTGACCATTTGTGTGCAGGGTTCACCATTCTTCTTACGAGCTTTACATGTTCCCAGATCCACTGCTTCTCCCATTAACAAGATCTTCTGTGGATTGTCAACAGACAGACACACCTGTGATGAAAAAGTGGAGATGCTTACAATGCACAAAATAAAAACTTCAATTCTGATCACATGCTAAAATGTACTTAAGTGAATTAAATAGATACCAAATATAAAAGCCTTGTAAATGAATGGGCCTGAGAAACCTCGAAAAACTACAGTACTCATTTTTCCCATAAGCGACAAAATCAAAAATATTCATTTCTTATGATTTATTAAAAAAATGTATATATGTATACATATATATATGTTGAATATGATTGAGCTAAGGGGACAAAATTGTGAACGTACGTTGAAGTTGCCAAAGAACAACAACATTACTGGTTGGAAGTGAAATATACTGTTGATAAGTTCAGCGTTGACTATTTCAGTATTTCAGAATTTAATAAAGTACATGCCGGGAAAGAAAGGGGAAAATACCCCACAACATTGTCCCAAAATTGTAGGTGCTGCTGTATATATCATAAAAGACCAATGGAGGTTAGATATTAATGAACACACATGGTTTTTAAAGTTTGATGAAACTTACCTCATCTGAACCCTCTTTAGGTTTCATGGGATTAGCATTTAAAATACCAATGACCATTCCCTGATCTGTTTTCCAGTGCTCTTTGTGTACATCACCAAACAAGAACAGGGATACACATGTATCAAAATTTTTCAGGTCATTTAGTCGCCAAATACTAAAGGTTTTGCCCTAAGAAAAAAAAAGTAGCAAGTCATTTACTTTCCGTTACACAATTACAAACACTTCAATGCACACATTTACTGGAATTAATTGAGGGTTGGCAACCAACAACCTAGAATACAGCAAGAAGACGTCTGTTTATAGCTCCACATGTATACAATACAGGCTAATAAATGAATGAATATAAACAAAGGGTGGGCAAACTTTTTTACCCAGGGGCCACAATCTGACTGAACGTGACGTCATGATGGCATAACCCTGCCCACTCTCTAATCACAGATCTGAGCCTGCGATGGGAGAGTGGGCGGGTTGTTCCGCCCACTTCCCTGAGCCTGGGATTGGAATGGGGGACATGGTCCGTGGCTCTGGCCGGTGCTCAGAGGGACACCGGCCAGAGCGACGGACCGTGGCCCGTTTTATTCTCTCTCCTTCATCGGAGTTGCTGAAGTACAGAGAGGTTTCAACGGGCCAGATAAAATTAAAATTAAAGTTAATTTCCAGTAAAGAAAAAAAAAAAAAAAAAAAAACTCCTACAAACTAGCATTGGCATATTGAAAGATAATTACCTTTACTGTATTAAGGAGCAAAAAAAGTTGGATGGAAACACAAAATGCAGTCTACCTGGTATTACATACTACAGGGACAATGCATATAATGTGCAAAACATGACTAGAAAACTACAAACATAAGACAATCATATCTTACTAAAATTGTATTTAAGCAAACAGTTATCTTACATTATTAGAGCTCTGAGGTGTGACCTTCTTGATGATTACACCAAACGTAACCCAGTCTTGGTCCTCCAGCTTTTCTGTTGCAATTTTGTTCTGTAATTGGAAGAGTCTGATCATTTTTCTCCCGCTCATTTTTCTCTCCATTTCAACAGATGACACCCGGGGTTTCCTAAATGCATTGAAGAAACATCATCACTTAAGAGAAAAAGAAAACACACAACTCTAAACAATAAAATTGGCTTTCAATGATGCCTAGCAATTCCCAGGATAGTGTAGCCAATATTTCCATTCTCTAATGAACAGTGACCAGGTATTTGTCACATAAGGGCGTCAGATAGGCCTAGCCGAAAGGCAGGACATGTAAAATCATCGTAAAGTATAGAATTACTGCTCACACAGAAAGAGTATTTACTAAAAGGAACAGAAAATGCTTATTCTGTATTCCGATTTATACCTGAGTCGTAGTCCAGAGAATTTTTCAACAGACACCTGCTGACTGGAAGAGGGTTTACTAGGAGCAGGCTGGGGTGAGGTTAGTGCTGCAGAGTTCGATTTACTAACAGATTGGCCAGCCTGAGATACCAAATTTGGAATTTTCTTTTGTGGAGGACTTTTATTCTCTGTAATATATAAAGAACAATGCTTAAAAACAAATAAAAGAATTCTGGAAAGAAATGATTCAAAGTTATAGATTTTTTGTTACCTGACATCGAAAGCTTTCTTTTAGCAGCTTCCTGAGGTTTCACAGTTGAGGTAGATGGGCTGACAAGTTTAGCAGCAAACAAACTGGACCCTTGCATAGGTTTAACATTCCTTTCCTTTAAAGGACTGCATTGTGATTTTGGTGCTGCAAAAGTTTTCAGAAATAATTTCATATGACATTAACTAGACATCAACATTTACATGTATACCAATTAAGGCAAAACTCACATGACCCAAAACAAATCACAACTATTTGTTATAGTATATAAAGAAAAATTTATGCAACCCTTTCATCTCACTTAAATCCTGCTCCTCTCACACTTTAGTACTAGTATACAGTCGAACCCTGGTTATCTGATAACATGCAACCGACAGCTGCGCTTTCTTGATTACTCCTGCAGCACTAGCTCCGCTTCGCGATTGGCTGAGGAAGGGGAAACCCTGACGGCTGCTCAAGTGTCATCAGGGTTTCCCTTTTCTCAGCTATTCAGGACTAGAGGTGAATGAGGACAAGTCTCCCTATTCGAGTCTAGTGCTGAATGGCTGAAAAATAGAAACCTCAGTTAACAGGAAACTACAGTTATTGCAACTGGTCATTCTGTGTGGGTGCCGGATAACCAAGGTTCTACTGCATTATTTATTAGGTTTGTACCATGCATGTGCGATAGATAGTAATGCATTAAACATTTCTAATGGGAATTCAGTTCTAAAGTCTCTGTTTAGCACAAAAAGTCAACATATTTTGCTATAAATTGTACAACAGACATAAAGATCAAAACTCAGCAGTAATACAGTATTTAGTTTTCTGCCCCTTTTACCACATCACAATAGGAAGTTAAACAGCACAATTTAAATTACCTGCTATCCTTTTGGTGTTGGCAGGCGATTTCAGAGGCAATGCAGTGCTGGGTGACTGAGCGATTCCAGTTTGCTGAAGTTGATCCTGTAACTTCTTCATCTGCTCCTGCATCTTCTGCAGTTCCTCTAACAGAGAGATGTATGTCACAAGTCACTACATGTAAGGTTAGAACTGCCCACATCTTGACCTAAGACAAGCTTCCACCTAATATGATTGTTGCATACAGACAAACATTCTATTGTCAGAAAGCAGTAAACACAGTATGTTTCTTAGAATTTGGGAAAAAATTAATGCATATAGGCATTAAAAAAACTGCCAGTGGTAATCCCTAAATAGGGATCCGGTATTAGGTTATTCTACAGAAGAGCTTGGACAGATCATACGTTTTGAGGATAATTTGTATATGAGGTAAAACCCATTACTGGCTGACCTAAGCTAATGAAGTATTAAATAAATCTGCTTTACACATTCATTATGTCACAGCAAGCTGACATATTGAATCTTTAACCTACTAACCAACACCTGGAGGCCTAGCTCACCATTATTACCTGCTAAACAAAAATTCTGGGGCGACTACCATATATATATTATGTATAAAAAAATAAAAGTTGCATATATAAACTAAGTGCTACAGAAGTTTTCCCTGTGTTTGTGTGGGTTTCCTCCCACATTCCAAAAACATGAAGTTAGGTTAATTGTCTTCAACCCAAAATTAACCTTAGACTTTGATAATGACATATTACTATGGTAGTGACATTGGATTTTGAGCACCTTTGAGGGACAGCTAGTGACATGACTATGTAAAGCTCTGCGTAATATGATGGCCCTATGTAAATAGTGTATAATAATAATAATAATAATAATAATAATATACACACACACACATTTTGGTGGGAGATATGCACGCTAGAAAGACTTGAAGTGGAATTGTTTTAAGATGATCTGTGGGTAAAACCTACCTTCCAGTTCCCTTTTAGATTTTTCCTGAGTGGGTGAAGGGGATTGCGTGTTGTTTGGAATAGCAGGTTTATCATCTTCAAGATCGTCAATATCACCAAACAGTGTATCAAAATTTTCTTTGACCTCAATGCCCTGTTCTTCACCTGCACTGTCACTTTCATGATAAGACCCTTCTTCATCGCCATCAAATAATTCATCATAGGCATCAGGCTCGTTTGAAGCATCAGAAAAGTGCGACCCGCTGTTTTCAGCGGCTTCATTCTCCTCCAGCAGGGAAGTCAAAAGCTCCAAGTCTGCGTTATCTGGTGAGATGCACAGAGAGAATAAACAGAACTGCCAGTGTGATCATTATGCTGTAAAACAATTAGAAGTACCCGATAAAAGTAATCAGCCATGGTCTTAGCTATATCATCCGATTGCTTTTCTTATGAAAGTGAAACACAATGCAAGGTTTCACTGAACAAAGCTGCCTACATTTCCAAAAATAAATATGCCTGTATATTGTGTCAAGATGAATGGTCTTCAAATTATTTTTTCATTTAAAAGTATGGCCAAGCCTAAATGGTCCAGTAAGCATCCAAGTTAATTTCAAGACTCTATTGACTACCTGGATAAGTCATTCACTACATAGCCATGACAGTTCTAGAGTAATTAAAGAATTCTCTTTACATATGTAATTATTAGCTGTAGTGTATTGGCAGCAATAATGCATTAAGTGCAGCACTGTGCCATCAAGAATAGTAATAGAAAGTTTTGGGACACTTTTTCGCAAATGTGCGATCAAACTATTAATTGCCCACAATAGTCACTTTAAAACCATTCTAGCATCAGATGTAAGAACAAAATGAACATGGGGGAGAAGCAGAGCTTTTTATCAGGCAGTTCCAAACACCTTTCAAACTTTTTCATATATCTTTTTGATTAGAGTAGCCGTTAATATAGTTATGGACCATGAATGAGAAGAAATTGGAGATACCCACTAATCTAGAAAAACTGAAGTTGGTAGATGCATACCAGGGTGCCCTGCATTGTGGAACATTTTGTGACTGTTCATGTAGGTATTTTTTATTTGCCATTTGTCAATTTAAATGTCTAAAACCAAACTGATGTGGTTCATTCCACAGCTTCTAATTGAAACCAACAAGTTTGGGGGGACCAGGACTCTCCAACGTTGCCAATCCCAAATGTTTATTTGTACAAGAAGCAAGTCTGCAGGCACTAGTCTCACAGCTCAGGACAGGTTAATTAAACAGAAAATTCATTTCAACACTCTTCCAAAAATAAACAATAGGCTAAATCATCGCACAAATTACACTGCATCAATCCATGATGCATTAACAAATAAAGATAGCTCACCTTCCATTATTTCCATTACTCCACCAAATGTGATGCCTAAAAAAAGAAAAGAAATGAATAGGTAATTGGGAATGCAGAAATCATACATACCATGTACACTGAGGTATAGATTTTTATTTTTTTTTTACCTGAAAATGACAAATCTATCTGTTTATACTCCAAGTCACACCCGTGTCCATATAATGTGTGTAACAAACACTCTTGCGGACATGAGGACACAGTGGCATCCACTGGTGGCCAACAACCGTGCACATAGGATCATTTTAAGTGGAACTAAAGTTAAAAAAATAATAAAAAAAGATATATCACACTTACTTTCACAGATCCCTCGATCTCTTCAGAGCAGTCATCACACTGCACTTTTCTAGTTTCTTCCTTCATCTTGGAAAAGTGGCGGGAGCCGCCATCTTCTTCCTTTTTCTGCCTAGGTCACCCGATCTCACGCTGCACAGACAATGGATCGGATGACGTATGCAGTTGTATTTATAAAAAAAAAAAAAGTGAGCACACATGTGCAGTGAGATCAGCAACTGCGCATGCGTGAGATAGGCATCTCTTTCCCCTTGGTGGAAAAATGCCTTCTGCGCATGTCCAATATCAGGCCATGCACAAAAGGAGCAGCCAGAGCCTCCCAGGATGCATGACGTAGGTATCCCGGGAGGCTCTGTCCTCCCATTAAAGTGGAAGTAAACCCAAAACAAAACAAAAACACTTACCTTGAATGCCGCACAGCAGTCTATTCGTCAGGGGTTTCTTCCATCTGGTCTCTTTCAGGTCTTTTTTCCTGCGTCAGCCGATCTTACACTGCGCAGACGCAAAATCAGGTGACGTAGTTTGGGGAAAACAATTGCTTGTGTGAGATTGGCAATTATTTTCTATCGATGAAAGGGCTATAAAAGCCTCCTGGGATGCGTGACGTAGGTATTCCAGGAGGCTTTGCGTTCCCATTCAAAAATAAAAAAAAAAATAAATAAAAAAACACAGAATTTTTACATTACATAAAAGGGTTGTCTAACCTTTTAATGTAAACTGAAAATTTCTGAGTTTAGGTAAGTCTTGATCGCTGTTTAGATGAACTCTGTCTAGAATATTGTGCTAATACAAGAACTCACTTCTAGTAGTATTAAATACTACATGCTACACAATTGCCAAAAAAAAAAACTCTATTTCTCTGGTTTTCTTCCAGGAGTAGGAATTATTTAGCCTCGATTGGCAAAGAAATCCACGATCACAGCAAGAAGTATCACTGAGAATGCTTTACCCTTGGTTGGCACTGATATTCATGAACACACCGAGAAGCAGGAGTGGGAATTAATTACTATAGCCTGCCATAGAAGCCAATGATCACCCCAAGGGGCAGAACTGGGGATCCTTTACCCTTGGTTGGCACCAATATTTATGAATGTACCAAGGGGAAGGACTGGGGATATTTTACCCTTGGTTGGCACAGATATCTATGAACGTACCAAGGGGCAGGTCTGGGGATCATTTACCATCGGTTGGCACCGATGTCTATGAATGTACTAAGGGGAAAGACTGGGGATCTTTTATCCTTGGTTGGCACCAATATCTATGAACATACCAAGGGGCAGGGCTGGGGATACCCATGGATGGCACCGATATCTCTAAACATACCAATGGGCAGGGCTGGGGATACCCTTTTACCCTTGGTTGGCACCGATATCTATGAACGTACCGAGGGGCAGGGCTGGGGACACCCTTTTACCCTCAGTTGGCACCAGTATCTATGAACATAAAAAAGGGGCAGGGCTGGGGATACCCTTTTAGCCTTGGATGGCACCAATATCCATGAACATACCAAGGGGAAGGGCTGGGGATACCCTTTTAGCCTTTATTGGCACAGATATCTATGAACGTACCAATGGGCAGGGCTGCAGATTTTTTTACTCTTGGTTGGTACCGATATTCATGAATGTACTAAGAGGCAGGGCTTGGGATCTTATACCCTTAGATGGCAATAATATCCATGAACGTACCAAGGGGCAGGGCTGGGGATCTTTTACCCTCGGTTGGCAGCGATATCTATGAATGTACCAAGGGGCAGGGCTGGGGATACCCTTTTACCCTCGGTTGGCAGC
>NC_092859.1:108038525-108080057 GCF_032062135.1 Pyxicephalus adspersus
CCAAGGGGCAGGGCTGGGGATACCCTTTTACCCTCGGTTGGCAGCGATATCTATGAATGTACCAAGGGGCAGGGCTGGGGATACCCTTTTACCCTTGGTTGGCACCGATATCCATGAACATACCAAGGGCTGGGGATACACGTTTACCCCAGGTTGGCACAGACGATCACCCCCAGGACTGGGAATTTGTTACCCTTGCTTAGCATATGAGTCCATGAACACAGCAAAGTGCAGGGGACAGAATTCTATGTGGCATCAGGGCTGGCATTATTTTACTTGCTTGGCACACACATCAAGGAGACATGGAACATTTAGGCTCAGTTGTCCCCAGGCTGATCACATTAGGACCCCTTTAGGCTGTGTTACCTGTCTGGCAATGTCTTCCCTGGATCTGGGCTCAGCTGTGTACACAGAAGAGGTGACCCGAGCTGTCTGCAGCAATGTCCCCGCTATTCCGCCATTCACACCGATCTCTAGCAACCAGCACAACACAGAACACCCGCCAACTCTTCAATGATAGCCCCGCCCCATACCGGGACGTCACACATTTGGCGCCACTCTGTTCCAGAACTCCGGTTCGTGCTGTAAATTATTTTAAATAAATCTCACAAGTTGTAGACTGCTTTAGTGATGGAGATGACAGATGTGTATAAGGCCATTATTACTAACAACCTAGTTTCTTTAAGAGCCTCGGGTGCGAGCTGGATTAACGTGATGACGTCACCAGCGCCATGTTTACTACTGGCGTGAAGCCGTGAAGACGGGGGAGGTTGGGCAAGTACCCTCCCAGTACGCTGAGTTTGGTGGCCATCTTTTGGTTGGTAAACGTCTTGAGACTGTTATCCATCCCGAGGTCTGTTTAGAAAATTATTTATGACTGTATGTTGTGTCATGTGTATTAGGATGAAAGGTTGTGTGGCAGGCGAGGGGAGCTGCATGGTGTTTTTATAGTAAAAGTACTTAAAACTGTAATGTGTGAAATTGAAGTAGCGAAACATTACAAAAAAGTGTGAAATTGGTATTCACCTGTGTATAGTTGTGTAATGCAGGTTGCAGTTACTGTAGAGTGTCAGAGGGCAGGGGGTCACGTGACCTGTGTGCAGTGTGTGACTCTAGGCAGGTATGGAGCCAGGTGAATGGTGGCAGCAAGGGTCAGGGTGCTCCTGTCCATTCTCTGATCACACTGACCATCCCCAACACAAACTGCATTCCATCCCATGGTACATGTGTCTGTCATCATGGCCAGAAAGTGTCACTTTTCTCCTTCAATATTCTATAAGGGTATTGATTTGTTTGTAAAGCCGTCCATTCAAAGAGACAACCCAACACAAAAACGAGAAATGTAAAACGAAGAGATCAAAGTCAAGATTATGAATTGAAAAATACCCAGAAAATTGTTTGCGCATAATTATTGAAGTTATCATTTCTTACAGTGATATTCATTCTTTGTAATATTGCCCCATGTATAAAAATCCTCCATCGGTAATCCCCGGGTTACATACGAGATGAGGACTGTGGGTTCGTTCTTAAAAATATTTTGTATGTAATTCAGGACAGGTACCGGTACATTATTTTAATAAATGCAATTAGGACAGATGTTTGTCCCAACATAATATTAGGTAGCGCGGTGTCAGTTACTGTATAAAGTCCTCACTGTCAGTTAATCACAAACAAAGCAAAAACAAACAAAACTTTATGAAGCCTAGACATTCATTCATTTCTGGAGCAAGCTGTGCAAAAAGAACAACTGCAGAGTTTGTCTTGGTCATTAAAGAGTTACAAGATGTTGAAGAAAGAGCCCCATCCCCTAAGATCACCCATAACCCCAGCTGTGTTTAGCAGAAGATTTCTTCTGCAAGTCATGCAAACCTCCCCCTCCCCCCATCCAGCCTCCATCCTGCACACTAACAAGCAGGGAATCCCCTGTTCTTATCCAGGAGTTGTGGTATGTCAGATGTCCTTAACTCGGAGACCACCTGTAACTACATATGAGAGGTGTCCTAAAATCCACTTGTCACCTGTCCCAGCTCTGCCACCTGCAAAGTGACCCGCAGGAGCTTTACTGACATCAACCAATAATAAGGTCCTTGTACAGTTCTCTGATCGGCCACTTTATATATTTTTATTATTAGCCAGTATATATATAAGGCCGACATATTGCACAACGCTTTACGAAGCCCATAATTATATTACATATTGCATAAAACTTCTACAAGAGCAGGGCTTGTCAAGTTTGTAGTTGCTGTATGTAAAAAATGACACCCAGATATAAGACACCTGTACATGCTCTCCCTGCCTCCGAGGATTCATTGCTCCATACCCCAGTATCTCCGATGTCTCTGTTTGTCACATGGGGTCATCTGAGTCTGAAGTCATGCAGCTTTCATTGTACCCAATCTTAAAAATAAAAAAAAAAACAATAAAACTCTGTGACATTAGTATCATGGACAAGATGTTTGAAATACATTGTCAATTAAAAAAAATTTAACATTGTTTACTGCTCCTTCTATTCTTGAATGGGGGTAAAGCTGTGACAACAATTCATATTTCAACAATACCATATTGCAAGTTCATAATTTTCTTTTTCATTTGAATAGAAAGCATCAAGATGCCGGTATCTTGTGCTGCCTCAGGATGCAAATCAAGGTATACCCTTGAAGCAAGAGAAAAAGGAATTACATTTCACAGGTATCCTATTTTCTTGTATACTGCTTGATTTTTTTGTTTTACCTTTATTTATGTGGGCTGATTTAGGGTTGTGTTATACACCAATAAGCCAACCTAAAATCCACTGACAGGTAATGTGAATATTGTTGATTATCCCACTACAATGATTCATGTCCAGGGGTTAATTGTTATTAGACATCAAGTGATCAGTCACTTGGAAGCAGGAAAAATGGGCCAGGGTAATCACCAAATTGACAGGCCATGTGGAGTGTTTCTGGTATACAGCGGTCATTAGCTACTAAATGATGGTGAAGGAAGGATAACTAATAACCTAGTGACACAGTGTGATGAGGAAAGGTAGCCCATCTGATCTGATCTCACAATATTCCTGTTTTTTTTTTAATCGGATCTTGCGTAACGTGATCCACTAAACAAAAACCCTGTGCTCGGAAAAAAGTGTAAGTGCAATAAACAACACAAAAAATGTGCACTGGGGTACTATTGTGATCCCTCCTCTAAAGAGGAGGGGCCACCCAATTTCCCCAGACCCCCCGTAGCGAGGCTCCCGACGCGGGCTGGGTACTAAAGCCATTCAGCTGAAGCTGGAGCGGATCTACTAGCCCGTCTGACCGAAGTCTGACAGGGTCCTTTTCTCTATGGGACTGCGTAGGCAGTCCCAACAGATACTAGGCTGGGAGCTCTTCGAAGAGAGATATTCCTGTTGTAGCACACAATGCTGAAAATTTCAGGCCGTGTGTGTATGTGCACCATTTACCTGGGGGAGAGATGGCAACAGGAAAAAACTTTAGGAAAAAGCCAGGCAAGTGGTGCTGCTAACATCATGGTGTGGGATGCCTCAAGATACCTTTAGAAGTGTGGGTGCCATGCCTGGCGGGTCAGAGTTGTTTTGGCCATGCAATAGGAACCCACACAGTATTACACTGTTTTGATTGATCAGAATTGTAAAAAAAAAGTCACATACTACTTGCGTCTGGTTGCAGTTGATATTTGATCTCCAGGCTCCAGATAGAGAAGTAAGATCTAGGTCCCTACCAAGTACTATACCCTACAATATAACCTTAACTAGTTTTTTACTAGGACAAAGATAAATAAGCTCCAGGTCACAAATAAGTACACTATCTAACAATCTAACCTCCATTAGCCTTCTCTCATACTTCAGCCTTTTGATATTTTATATATCTATACTGTGGCACACTTCCTTACCCCTATATCCAATTTACTTACTATATGTCTATATAAACCCCTGAAAAAAACGTAAGGCAAAACGCGTCGTGTTACGAGATGTTACACGCTCTTCTCTTTTTGACTCGGTTTACGGTCAGCTTTATTCTGTATAGATTTATCATCCCGATCCCATGTCATTCTAAACGGGCACAGGAATCATCTTTATATAACTAAACCTGTAATGATGATTTATCATAATTTGTAAATACATTTTGTTGATACCTCTTTTCTTTGCCTACTTTTTTATTTCTGTTTTTGCATTTTGATTGATCACAGTTTGTTCTATCCATGTTCTAACATTTTTAAATCACTGTTTAAAAAGCTTTTTCCACAAGAAACATGGACACACATATCTCTTGCTGTTATGCTTCCCTTTACTGGCAGTATTTTTTTTAATTTTTAAAGCAAAATGAGAAGTAAAAAGATCACTTGTCTGGACACTAGCAAAGTAAGAAAAGATGCCCTTCTTGTCTCTTAGGAGAAACCAATTCTGGGTTAATTTTGTGGAAATCACAAAGAAATGAAGCACAGTTAAAACCATTTTTGTTCCTATCTCTAGGTAGACAGGAGTCATCATTTACAGGGGGATTTTTATACAGATTTCTTGAAGTCCTGGAAGAGTAATTTCTGTTTTTATTCTATTATGCGTGCTTGTATTATGATGCAGTATGAGCTATTTATTGTAATTACAGGTTTCCTAAGTCAAATCCTGCCTTGCTTGATAAATGGCGCCGTGCTATGAAAAGAGCTACAAGTACAGGAGAGTTATGGATGCCATCCAGGTACCAAAGGCTTTGTAGCCTCCACTTCCAGCAAAGCTGCTTTGACACTACTGGCCAAACAAAGAGATTAAGAGATGACGTCATACCCAGCATTTTTAATTTCCCAGACGAATCACAGGTAGGTACCATACTGTTCATGACTTTGCTTTCTTTCATTTTTGCGTATTTAGCTGTTGCTTAATATTTTGACTATTCCGAATGCATTCAAAAGAATGGAAATTTATGTTGTCTTACTGTTTTGATCTTTTTTTTCAGTTTCCCTAAAAGAACACTTATCTTGTGTTGGCACAGAGTTCACTCCCTCCAGTTCTTGTATATTGTCATATTAGTGGGTTCCGTAGCCATGCTGGAGACAGAAAAGTTGGGGCTGTAGTGACTTTGTAGTGACTATTATTTACTATAATACTTTGACTCCCTTTCTCTAGCCCAACAACTGTTTCCACCCCCATGTCAGCATATGAGTATGGGACCAAGTTTACATTGCACTAGATCTAAGGCAACATTAACTGTTTTTTCTGCCGTTAAATGGGACAGCGGTATATTTAGAATTTCAAAGCAGAGCATGAGCACAATGCTATACTAGTTTGGTGCACAGTTATTTACTCTTATCATTTTAATAAGATTTCAGAATGGCACCTTTACATGACTACCAGTGTTTTGCCATCCGAGCTCCAGCTTTGTTCTGTCTGTTACTCTGGTTCGGTAAGCATAGTCTAGCATTTTGGAATGATTGCTGGCAATTTCATTAAAAGACATAGTTTGAGAGGTTGACTGCCCAGAAAATAGAGGATAGAAGAATTACAGAATGAATACTGAGCAATAAAGAGTTACATATGTCTTCAACCCAAACTTTATATGAAATTTGTGAGGTTTGAAGCACTGTAAAAGAATATTTGAGGCAGTTTGTGGGTACCCAGTGATGTCTGCTTTACAGTGCAGTTGATGTTTCTTCTTGAAATTGTAATTGAGGTATTGTATATTTCACATGCTGGAATGAATTTTAACATGTTACCTATTTCACTCGCGGGATCGGGTGAGTATGATTTTTTTTAATTACCGGTATATTTAACATGTATTCGGTGTATAAGACGCACCCACTTTTCCCCCCCAGTTTTGGGGAAGAAAAAGTGCGTCTTATAGTCCGAAAAATACGGTAGTTTTTTTTTTGTCCACCAAAATATTTTTTGTATACATATATATATATAGACAGTTTTTGCACCTCCTAAAACCTTTGAATGATATTTTAGATGGAAATATTTATCGAAAAGCCAGAAATCCCTGAAAACCAAGCAATGGATGTGATAGAACCACAGGATGTGTTGACAATTCCTGAAATTCCCAATGAAGTGCCAGTAGAGAATATGACACCAAGCATAGATACTGATGATACAAATACAGATAACACAAGTAACTGTCAAGTACAATTACAGGTTAGTTATTTGGTAAACATTGGTTACACTCTGCTGTTGATTGGTTGGTAAGATACAATGGTACCATCTAACATGAGTTAGGAAAAGTGAAAATAAGGATAACTGTTGGTTTGTACTCCCAGATAAGTCAGTCTGTGTTTGAACTTGCGTAGCCCTAAAGGCCTTCTGTCCAACCCCTGCCTAACTGTACTTTAACCTTGTGATTGGCTGTTCAGGTGCCCAACATTGGGAATTGCATGTTCTCTTTGAATTAGAATACTAAGTATTCAAAGAGCTTCCTCTAGCAAATGGTGCAACTTGTAAGGTTAGTGCCAGGGGAATCTGTTGCAATGCAATTTATAATAGGCAAGCCTGCAGGAATGACATAAGTATTCTCTTAAATTTTCAGCTTTACTAAGCAAGCAATAAATTCTTGCTATGCAATGGGGTGACAAATTAGTGAGGTTTTATGACTGACTTGAGTTCAGCTTTAACTACACACAAGATCAGAGACATGCTACATACAATTATAATTATTATTGTTTATCAAAAGGAAGTTTAGATATATGAATATTAGCTTTGTATTTAGCTGATTGGTTGGGTGTTAACCAAAACTGTTCATGGGGGGAGGGGGCTGCACTTGAAATACTTGGACAATATAACAAACTGTTAAAGCCTGTTTGGTCGCAGTGATGACATCTCCATGTGCTTCCTTGCAGGCAAGACTATCTTCTTCTTCTCTTTTCAGCTTTGCTGATATTCAGGCACCTTGATTGGCCAGGCCAGAATTCCAAGTGCATTTGACAGCCCTCTTCATCTTTTTACAAAAATCTTTTGAAATTGTGTGCTTTTAAATCATTTAATTTCTTTCTGTTGTCCAGGATCACCCATATTTCATTCCTGATATTGAAACATTGAAAAGGAAACTACAAGCATCAGAAGATTCAAGAGTCCAGAAAGAAAAGGAGCTAAGGAATGCAAAGGATCGAGAGAAGCGGCTGCGTCAGACTTGTTGTAGCGTTTACCAGGAGCTTAGGAAGAGAAATTTATTGTGTGTTCAGTTAGAAGAATCTCTTCAGCCATATCAAGGTACGACCTAGAATTTTGCAGTTTTCCCATAAACTGGCTCACAGTATAAGATATTTTGGATAAAACATATAACTGCCACTGTTTACAAGCTGAAATTACCACAAAAACACAATAAAACCCCAATGCTTTTGTAAATATTAGAGATGAGATGATGTCAAATAAATAGATAATTTGATGTCCAATAGGTATTGATTTAAAAATGTTGTTAGAGGCAATTAAGTTACAGTTACTAGAGGGCTCTGTCTCTAGAATCTAGCTCTCACTCTGGTCTGTATGGCTACACCTAGGGCTCTATTTATAAAACTAGGAATCTGACATTCCCACAAACATTCCCTGGTGGGAATCAATTACTGCCATTGAAAAACTTTGCATCTGGAAGATTCCCATGGGGCATTGTTCTAGGGAATGTCTGATTCCCTGTTTTATATATAGAGACCCTAATGTACAGTGCAGTTGTTGCTTTTGTATACAGCCCGTGTCAATAATTATATTTTGTTAATTTTTTTACAACCTGTGAACGCAGAAGTGCTCACAGCAAAACCCTTATTAATTAAAGGACAGAGGAGGGATTGGGTGCTTGATTCATTCTCCATGTATAATGCTGGTTGCAATATGCATTCTGAATATTAACCCTGCAGTCTCAAACCTCCCATTTTTCCAAAATTATCACTACAGTCTGCATAGCATCCTATAGATCCTCCAATGACATGCGTTATGCATACAATATGGCTTTATACTGTATGAACAGTGCAATATTATATAATAATTACAAAATAAACTAATACCTTTAGCATTTTAATTTTTAGACATTGCCCTGGAACTTTTTAAAAAGCCAGATTTGGAGTATTCTGCACAGCAGCGCCTCTTCTCCCTGACTTTATACCTGTATGGCCCACTGTCATACAAATATCTGAGGAAGGAAATGAAACTGCCTCTTCCAGGGTCTAAAAGACTTCATCAGTGAGTACATTCCTGTTTATAGAGAAGACACATAAATTATACTTTTAAACAGTTTTTTTTATTTTATATGTGTTAACTATCCTTTGGAAAGATGTTATTCTTTGTTCTGATTGGATGTTGAACACAGGACAATATTACATCACAGTAGCATTCAGGACTTCACACTAGAGCCAGGTTGCATTTGTGGTCTGATGCTTCAACTGCTGTGACTGCAGTGAATTTTAGATTGTTTCGGTTCTTTTATTTCTACAAACTGAAACATTTATGCATAATATATTATTTGTTAAACCTTTTTTATGTTTCTTTTAATGTCTCGAAATGAATACATGAATAAATTCTATTTTAAAGCAGAACTAAACCTTCAAGTACATATCTATCCCCATTTCATCACAAGGCACAAGTGTTTTCTTTTTATCTTTAGGCTGTGTACACACGTTAGATTTTTGTGGTTGTAAAGCATCTTTCACGATCATATCAGACAGGTAAGAGCAGTTATTGCTGAAGGGACATCACTTGACCCCTGCCTGATTTACAAAAAAAATCATAGTGGGACTTTAGTTCCACTTTAACACTGTGTAGTATAGTTTAGGATAAAATAATATTGTGTAGGCTAATACAAGCAGTTTCTACACATGTAAATGATATATTACTACGTTTAAACCTTTTTTCAAACATTGCTGCAACTTTTATATAAAGTTTATTGTTTAAAGCAACCTGTTTCTGTCTCTAGGTGGCTTAAGTCAGACTGCAAGGGGCCTGGAATTAATTCAACTGTGATTGAAGCCTTGCTGGAGAAAAAACAAGCCCAGCCTTATCTGTACAGCCGTGCATGTATAGTCATGGACACAATACCTGTGCAGCAAAACGTTGTCTTTGATTCACAGAGAAATGAATTTGTTGGTCTTGTGAACTTGGGAGCAGGAGGAACTGGAAGTGCAGCTCAAGAAGTGGCCAATGAAGTGCTTGTGTTTATGCTTGTAGGAACTACTGGCCACTGGAAGGTTCCTGTTGCATACTTTTTTGTCAAATTATTAACTGCAGAAGCCCAGAAACAGCTGATTAGTCATGTTTTGTATGAACTAAGTGAGAATGGTTTTGAGGTGGTGGCCGTGTCCATGGAAAGATCTCCACGTAATGAAGACATGTGCACTCTATTGGGCTGTACATTTACAGACCCCTGGAACCCGCAGACATTCTTCTCTCTGCCCAGTAATGATTTTAAACATTATGTAATATTTGATATGTGCTATGAACTAAAGACTGTTAACAACATTGTAGAAGAGCTTGGTTCTTTATTGGGTCCAGATGGAACCATTTCATGGCAGTATATCGATGAATTGATGAATATTCCCAGAAGTGCCAGGAAGTTTCCTCAGCTTGCAAAAATGCCTTTACTGGCTAACAAGCTAAGCAACACCGTGGCAGATGCAGTGAAACTGATCCAGGAAGTGAAATGTCAAGAGATTGATTATTCACAAGCAACTGTAAATTTTATTCAGGTATTTTTTATTGTTTACCAAGGACACCAGTTTAATTAAGATTAAGGCAAAACTTTTGTAGTTACTCAGCACATCCAACTAGCACTTAAATCAATGAGAAAAACTGTTAAATGTATTTTTTTTTTTTCATGCTGATTAACAACGAACTAAGGAGGGAGCACACTTTTAAAGCCTTCTTGCAGTGCCATGTTAAATGGGCCAGCAGTGCCCCTTGATATACATAGAGATACAGAGCACACCTTTATGCAGCACAATGCATGTTATTTGTCATAAACTGCAGTGCCATTATACTGTAATGTGTAATAATGTGTTGAGGTGTCATTCAAAACAAATGCCACTGGGAGTTACCGCAATGCATACCCCTAACCTGAATTTTTTTTATTATTTTTTTTTTTTTTTAGATAATTGATCAATTATTTGACATCTTCAATAGCAGCAGTATGCGTCTACAGGGTAACAAGGGTTCAGTCAGTTATTTCAATCTAGAAGAAAAACTCCAAATCCTTCAGGGGACTCGAGAGTATTTATTGACTTTGATGACCAATGACGGGGATTTCCTTTTCCAAACCTCAAGGTAACAACTATTCCAGTGTTTTAATATCGGACTATCATGCCCTATTACATGCTATGTCAAACTCTGCTTAGGAAATATAGATTTCCATGCTTTGATATTTGGGGAGGCTGGGGTCTTCAATGTGTGGTATATGTGCATTGCCATTCTTTGTGACATACAATGATCAGCAACTTGCCTGATTTTTTTGTGGATTTTGGCTTGGATTCCAAAAGGCCTCTGAAGGTGTATTGTGCTGTTAGACATTAACATCACATTTTTTGTGTTATGCTGCCTCTGCCAGGCTGTGTTCTTCCCATAGTGCATCGCGTTGCTATCTCTTCCACAAACAACCTGGCTGTCTACATGATGCAAAAAACAAGATTTATCAGGCCAGTTGCTTTATTATCTTGATTTATTACCAGGTCAGTTGCTCCATGGTCCAATGTTGATGCCTAATATAGGCCCTTTCAGTGGTTAACAGGGTTTAGAAGGTCACTGGTGAGTGCAGGCTGTATGTTCTGACACTTTTCCGTCATACCCAGCACTAATTTGTGCTTCAGTAGCTCTTCTAGGGATCCTTACAGTGACATCCCCCACACTTCCAGTCTTGGCCACCCATGACTTTGTTGCCAGTTTACTGGTTGTCCTACCTTAAACTACTTTTGGTAAGTACTATCCACTGCATATGTTAATGTTCCTCAAGGCCTGCTGTTTTGGAGATACCCTAAACCAATTATCCAGCTATAACAATTTGGCACTTGTCGAAATTTCTAATACATACATTGGACCATTTTTCCTACTTACATACATCTCCAGGAACTGCCGGTTCACTTGCCGCTCTCACTTCTTGACAGGTGCCACTGTAATGTTACTGTTTTTCACTTGAATATTTCACTTTGATATTTATGTGCGTGTATGTGTAAAATATTGTGTTTATGTATATATATATGTGTGTGTGTGTGTGTATATGGACCCACTCCCCCACCACAAATTTAACTTTGACAGCAATCAAGTTAATATCTAATTACAAACAGAGCATAAAAGCAAAATGGTGAGCAAAATACGAGTCTACAGGCGACATATACCGTATTTTTCGCCGTATAAGACGCTCCGGAATATAAGACGCACCCAATTTTAAAGGAGGAAAATCTAGAAAAAAAGATTCTGAAAGATTATTCCCCTTCTGATCACTCATGTGCCATTCATACCGGTATTCCCCTTCTGATCACTCATGTGCCATTCAAATTCCCTTTCTGATCACTCTGTACCTTTCAAATTCCCTTTCTGATCACTCTGTCATTCAAACTCCCCTTCTGATCACTCTGTCATTCAAATTCCCCTTCTGATCACTCTGTGCTTTTTTTCTATTGTACGGCAGTTAGGACAGGGAACAGCAGGTGGCGCTGTGCCGGCTTCTTTCGCTTTCCTTTACAGACAGGAGAAAACACGATGCTGGCAGAGGAGAGAAGAGAGACACGCTGCAGCCAGAGACACACGCAGGATCGGGTATCGGGTGAGTATAATATTTTAATTATTTTTTTTAACACATTTGTCGTATAGGACGCACTAACTTTTCCCCCCCAGTTTTGGGGAAGAAAAAGTGCGTCTTATACGGCAAAAAATACGGTATATATCATATCATTGATCAATCGGGTTTACATAGACTTCCAAAGTTTCCTACCGAAAACAAGCAGATATCTCAGAAACTACAGTATCATCAATTTATTATACATCATTGAACTGACAAAGGGACTTCATTACATAAGCTCGAGCTGCTGCTTCACTTAAACTGCAGGCTTCCTCAATGCAGTGAAGATCTTTAACATGTAACGTGAGTGGGGAATCCTTTGTCATCCCCAATCTGTAAAAATTCAGCTAATGGTCAGAGAAACGTAGCTTTTTGCATAAAGGTTTTGCATTGCTGAGTGTTGGCCCCAAGTGTAGCTTTGTGATCTTGTAAAAATGTTTAAATGACTTCTTGGCCAGATTATTGCAGGATAATTACCTATTTTGACACTGCAGAATTTCTCAGTATGTATGTTTGTGAAAGGTGGAGATACAGAACCTGAGTTAGTAAAAAGACTTAATTTCTTTGAATAAAGGGATACTAGAGCATTTTGGCTGAGCTACCCCATCCAAAGAAATAGACAAATGTTAATAAGGAGCACACAATAGGCATTTTAAACTACACGTTGAGTTACAGCAGTGTTTAAGATTTATTACCCGTTACTGAATTCAATTCATAAATGTAAGTAGTTTCCAGTGACCCCATATGGATTTTCCATTTTTGGGCTCAACTTATACCAACTTGTGTTTCTCCTTACATCCCTTAATAAAATATTTGCCCTTTCTTCTATTTTCAGAGGGTGGAGTATTAATGGTCTCCTTGTGAATATTGTTTCACTGTCTGTGCTATTGCCATGGCTGCTAACAGAGCAGGAATATGTCACCACACACAGGTTCAGCACACATTACCTCAAAAAGTTTTTCAGTAGTCTTTGGACCAAAGGTGCGTATTTTACATGAAAAAATATTCTTGTATAAAATACAATTACTTCTCATGTACTGCAATTGTCTATAATATTCTAATTTGTAAATAACCTCATGCTTTGTTTAGTTGTGAAAGGCTACATTTACACAAAGTGTCCAGAATGGTTAGCTACTGCCCACTCTCCCCTCTTAACCCCTGCCATCTCTAGGAGCAAGAGTTCCCAATCATTCAGCAGATAAGTGCTTGTTGCACAGAACATGAAGTGGTAATGGGATGAAGGCTTGTGTGATCTTCATTTGTCCCTAAAAAGAATTTACTGAGGTCCTGGAGAGCAGGACAAATGCATATCTGCCTTTTTCATGACATTCTTGATATATTTTTAGATGCTGGTCAGAGTGGATCTTGCTATGCAGTAATTGAATTATTATTATTAAATAACAGAGCCATGTTAATGGCATTGTAAGCAATTTAGATTAGCAATGCATTGGTCAGATGGTGCATACTTAGATAAACATGTCCTAGCTGACTTATTTTGGAAATCAACAATGTACTACATTTCTGTTATGATGTATAACACCATTCAGATTGTGTTCTCTGTTCTGTCCTTTTAGGTAAATCTAAAGCAAGTCCTACAGCATTTCAAGTAAGATGTGCAATAGAAAACCTGTTGTCACAGAGCAGGTTCATAGATACAGATTTTAATTCTGAAGTTGTCTTCGGAGACACAAGCATGGATCAGAGTTTGTGTGGCTACAGACAGAATATTTCCTCTCCGTTTGCAGACACCAGCATTGAGCTGCCCGATCACATCTATTCATCCAATTCATTATCGATGGCTGTTAACAATTCTGAAATGTACATTGCAGGCTGGGTTGTGAGGAAGGCCTTTAGCCAGCTGTCCTGTAATAAGTGCAGATGGGCTCTTGTGACTGAGCAACACCCAACAGATTTTACAAATGCTTATCACTTACTGCAAGTTAAAGGAGGAACAGTTTATTATGTTCCTTCAAATGGAACAATACGGACTGTGCAAATAGTGGACAAGGAAGTGAATCGTATGCTGAACCATGGCAACTCCAAGTATAGCATATCTGTCTTCATGCTGCAGCACCGTACACTACTTGCACTGGGTTCAGCGGATATATTTAATCTCAAAGATCACATAGCACAGACAGAGCTGGGCATGGACAATCATCACTTTCAGCTTGTGCGTTTCATTACTTCTCTTTTTTATGAACTAAGGAAATCCTATATTCATAAAACAACTGTAGCCAATCAACAAAGAGCACTTGCAAAACAAACTCTTGCTAGATTGTAATTACCTGCTGCAACTTTTTTTTTTCATTCCCCACTCGCAAGCCATGTCTGCCCCCAACTCTTCATTAAAATTAGATAAAGCTTTTCTGTATAGATCATAGATTCTCATGGAATGCGGAAAATGATTTTCTGTGTAACTTGAAGCTTATAACCACTGTGCCTACAGTACTGTGATTACTGTAAAGCAATATATTCTCAATATTTATTGTATAGAAATTAATATTCAAGACAGATCCACCAAAACTGGTGTAAAATTTTGTGGTTATCACCATAATGATACTGTAAAAGAAACTACTGTAAGTTAAGTACTGTAATAACACGGAGGTAAGAAAAACAGGGAAATGCAGTTTTTTTTATTAGCGTAGTTAAATGAAGGATGGATTTCTATGAGACCATATGAAAGGATAAGAATTTCTGGATATTATTGTAAGGTCCTGTACATGTGTTCCCAAATAGCTTTCAGTGCTAAAGGTAATCCTGTGTTCAATGTACTACTTATCTCCTGGGTGAAAGAATGGCGTAGTAATTACTTACTAAACCTCAGTAAAATGGCCCTTTCTTTTCACACACAGATTAGCACTTAGTTCTTCCATAAAATAAAAGGTTTACATGTATGAATGAGATGGATAGCCATATTTACTAGTGTATATGTTTCCACTAAAGGAATATTATAGACAGTCTTGTATATGAAATAGAGCAATAAAATAAACTATATTTGAAATGAAATAGGTTTTAAGGTGCGTAGTGTTTATATATATATATATACATACAATAACTCTTAACAATTATATCTTCAAATTTGTAAAAATGACAAATCGCTCTACATTATATTACACAATACTCCACCTACCAAGAGTCTAATCAGTTTATAAGCATCAGTGGTTTTCCTATTTATGTAAAAGAATGTTGTATAAAAGTCCCAGTACTGTGCACAGGATTAACAGCAAGTAGTAACTGGAAGCAAATAAGATGTTCTGCCATTTGCCAAAATCATGGCTGCTGTAAAAGGAAACTCAAAGTTGGTAGGTTGTATAAGTAATTAATGCATAGAACAGAGGCCACAGGACTTTCAATTTATCAGTCGACTCTAGGCTTTGTAATTGCTGCTGTATAGCCTTTAGAAGTGAATCTCATCTATAAGATTGGCAAACAGAATTTTGCATCTCAAAATTTTACTGCATAAAAACAGTTACATACTTGTACTATCTTATATGTAAAAGTAATATTTCCTCAGGCAAATATAGCAAATAATTGCATAAGTAACATTCTCTGCCTGGTTTAACGATTGAATATCAGTATGTCAGGTGCCATCAGCCAAGGCATAATGTATGGATGATACAGTAAGGGGCTGAGTGTTGGCTACTTTCTATGTATATAGTAACATCATGATGAACAGTTAGTATATGCTATGAAGAAACAAACCTAAGCAACATAAACTATGTCATAGAACATACTTAAAAACAGGCTTGTCAGACAGATAATTCAAACATTTTTTGCAGCTAAATTATTTTGAAGATCAGCAGCATTCATCTAAGTGATGCACTCCATGACATGAATCTGTAACGTGTCCAAGTCTGGTGCAACCAGATCACACTTGGGACACTTTGGTACTATACTTGGCTGCCCCACGTTATCTGCTCCTGCAAAAACAACATATTTATACACTTAGGAGGTGTAATTATAGCAAGAATCTGTTAAACATTTCTGAACAACAAAAAAGACATAGCTTTAATTAGGTGTTTGTACATTTTATGTTTATACCTCATTACCACTTCAGTGCTCATACCTGTATATCCCCCTTATGGACCACAACAATTTACATTTCCACTATGGGACTTATTGGCGATAACCTTGATACCGCTCCAAATAAAATAATACATTTTCTTTTAAAAATAGGTATTTTAGCAATACTGTCATAAAAAGAATTTTATATGTGACCGAAAAAATGTATCAAAGAAAATGTGTTATTTTCTATTTTTACCAGTGTTGGTAAAGGAAAAACAAAATGATTTACCGCTAGCTAAAAAAGAACCACACAAATCTAAAAGTCTGCATTATCAGTGTAAAAGGATGGGTCAAACCTATTGTTATAATCTCACTTTCTGATGTGTATCAAGAAAGGAAGTTAAGAAAAATCCACCTAATCAGACACAGGTAAGAAAAAAAATGAAAATCTTACAATCTAAGATATAAATTGTGCTGCATGTGCAGCCTTGATGTAATTTTGATAAATTCCAAACACCCTCCCACCACTCCAAAAGTGACATTACACTTTATTATGTGTGTAAATATGTTAAAACAGAGAATGACTTAATTCACAGAACACTTAATTTACCTCTTGGTACAAGGTGGGCACCTTCTGATGGCACATGGCGTCTCTGAAGCTGTTCTATGGAATGCCTGAAAGAAAAAAAAATATTTTCTTTTCCTACTTCATCGCTGTGGATTTACTATCTGTAACAGTAGTAGCTGGCCCTTTAAAACTGCCCACTTCCCTTCTGTGTAATTACACAGATTATAAATCACTGCCCTTAACAGCAAGAACTAGTGAGATAGTTCAAGCCTTTCCATAATCGACAATCCAGAGCTATTATAGACAGTTGTTGCATACCTACCTTCCTTTCAGCGACTCATTTTCTTCTAACATAAGTGTCAGCTGTGTTGCCAAGTCCTCCTTTTCTCTATGAATATATTGCCTGGCCTCTCTCTCCGCGTGAAAATCAGAACAGTAAACATCAATCTACCGTTAAAAAAAAAAAAAAAGATACATTAACAGTGCTCTGTAACAATAATATATTGGGCTTCAGCAAGTATTTACAAAGCTTTTGTGGACCTTCGGCTGTTTTTTTCTAAAATGCCCACTGGCTTTGATGCTTTTTAGATTTCTTACCTGAGCTTTGAGAAGCTCTATTGTCTCAGCATTTTCCCTCTGTTTTGCGACTTCTTCTTTTAGTTGATCGATCTCTAACTGTTTTTTAGCAAGGGCTTTTTCACATGTATCCAGCTTTCCCATTAAATGTGTCAGCTGTACTTTGGGCACTTTCTCAGCCTGGGCAGAAGAAAAAAGTATATTCAGCGATATTGTGATGAATAGGTGCTATTTTCATGATTGCAAATTTTGAATGTAACATAGAGGACCCTTTTATAGAGACTACAAAAAAGATATTAGTGTCAGATATGGTTAACATAGAGGCAGTTTCAGCTTTTGTTTATATTCTGTAAGATTTTAAATAGATAAGGAGCTTAACCAATGAAGCATTATAGAAGTGGACGTGCTGTTTACTTCAACTTATTGTTAAGGGTTCAGCCATTAAATCTAAACACTTATGGCTGCTGTTGGAACCATCAGTAACAATTGGCCTGCCATGATATATATCATATCTCACCGGCTACCAGGACGAGTAACAGCTATGACTGTATGGAATAGGTCACTGGTTGTAAAAGGCAAAAACAGCCAGTCTGCAACTTTCTGCAGCTATCAAGGACAATACAGAAGAATTTATTCAGTGACTTTGTTTTAAGAATCCAATGGAGTAAAATTTAATAGGATCGTAATATAGCCTACAAAAAGGACTATGGCCAGATGATTGCCTCAGGGCTGATATCGGACGAGAATCTGGCGAGAGTGTGAAGCTCATTGTTCATGGATCGTGGCAGGTGCACGAACGACAAACGATCATTGTGAAAGTGAAGGGTAGAGAGCGCAGTGAGGTTCCACTACATCGTTCTCCCCCTCCCCTTTTCATAGAGCAGAATGGCGCTGTATGTACAGTGCTCGTTCATGCATTGTTCAGTCTTTCGTCGTTGGAAAGGATCGTGAAAGTTCCTTTCCAACGACAATTTTTGGACATGTGTACACCCAGGTCGACCAGCGCGTTATGGACAGGTAAAAAAGGATCTCTGTTTTTTTTTTTTAGCAAGAGGGGTAGCCAAAAATAAATTGGGCAGACAGCATGGTTCCTTGGTACTTCAGCTTTCATTGACAGATTGGGTGGAAGCCAAAGAATCATTCAAACGAGAAGCCACAACACTGCTAAATATCATCTGCATGACATGATTCTTCATCAGATGCAGCAAACTAAGAAATTAAAGCATATACTGCAATGTTTTCAGTTATTAAAAAAAAAAAAGAAAAAAAGCCTGCCGAGGTCTTCAAAACATGCACAGTCTAATTTACCTCTGCGATTTTCAGAAGCTCAAAGTCACATTTCTGTTTGTCAAATGAATCCTGCAGAGCCGACAGCAGTCTCCTTTTTGAAGAAACATAAGCAAGTAATTTGTAAGGCAAACACAGGAAAAGTAATATATAACTGTTAGCTCCTTCACTATAAAACACCAATATTACTACTGTAATGCAATTGAAGATAGTAGTAGGTTATTAAAACAACAATATATTTTTTATTGTTTTTACTAAACCGCAATCATTGGACTGGGCTGCCATTCCCAGTCACAGAACACTTACTTTTGGTCTTCAGTTTTGCTTTGCTCTATTTTGATTTCAGACTTCAAGCTCTCCACTTGGAGCTCCAAAGTCTGGGTAGAATATAAAAGCTTCTGTCGCTCATCCATATCAAACTGGTTATCTGCAAGTTTCTTATCCAGAGACAAACATCTGTAAAGCAGAAAAATAAGTAGCATTTCAAGACTGCATATAATTAAACAGTAATATATAATTAAGGGCATAGCAATGGATGATTTCTTCAAATATAGCAGACCATAGTATTTGAACAAGTGTGAAACAAATGATTACCAGAGTTCTCCTCTATTCAAGCTTGTAAAAAATTAGAAATGCCAATGTATGTCTCTTTGTAAATGTAAGGCTAAGTAGCTTAAATATCCTTGTAAATGCACCAATATAATATAGATGGGTCTATGTAGGAAAAACCATGACATACAACATCAATGCAAGCTGCTGTATCTATAGGCTGCTAAGGAATCATTGCTAGTTGAAAACAAACAATCAACGATTAATCACAATTATTTTGAATGATTGTATTGTGCACAATTCTGTACATGCGGTAAAGATTTGATCATTCAAATATAACCTACCAATAATGTACATACTAGATAGGATCATTTGAAGGATCTTTCAAACGATGCAGGAAGTGACATGTACAGGAGAAAGTGTATCACAGAACAATCCATGATCACTGAAAAACCGTACACATAATGGATTATGAATGATCATCGCCCAATCAGATCTGCCAGGACGATCGGACGTTTCCAGCGAGATTCCTCGTTCGTCGGCATCGTTGACCAGTCGTTGTGCACTTCTTTTTGTTAACAATCTGTCATTAATCGTTCGTTACCAGCAACAATTATTGCACGTGTGTTCGCAGCCTTAGCAACCTCTGGTGAAAACCTGGTTAAGCATGGCTGTTCTAAACGCATCATAGATTTCATTATTTAATTAGCTGTGATCTGTTGTTAAACTTCCTTATATTTACCTGTCTTGCAGCTTATCCTTAATCTGCTGAGCCTCATTTAATTTCTCATTTGTGTCATAAAGTTCTTTATTGAGACTTTCTACTTTCTGTTTCAGTATCTCCACCTCCCCAGACAGCTGCAAAACAGAATTCAAATATGGTTACGACATAACAGCCGTCTTCACCATCAGGAACACACCAAACACATATACAATTACCAATGGCTCAGCATTTCCATTATTGTCACCAACCGCAAAACAAACTAGCATAATAAAATACTAGGTATGAGCTCTGTGTCCAGTGTAATGGAGACATAGGTTTTTACAATTACATTTTTTTTGCAGTTTGGAGCATTAGACATTAATAAAATAACATTAAATAAAGTATGAACACCTTCAAAACACCAGAAGTGACATGGTCCTCCTGAGCCTGGTAGCAGATCATACTAGAATGACTAGAATATTTTAAAATATAAAAAAAAAATACTCAAACAAACACAACATTTTGTGTGTACTGTAAAAAACCATGCACTTCAGTTTACATACATGATCTTATTGGGCATTGTTACTATTCGCACTGACAAATAAAAATGTAAGTACTTATAAAGTTTTACTAAGGTCCTTTTTGTGTGTTTTGTTAACACAAAAAACATGCACCATTGTATTCGAATGACAAATGCCGGGCAATGCATGTGTTGTAGTGTGGTTCAGTGCTTTTTTATTATAAAAAGCACCCAAATGTAAATAATCTGTGAACTGTGTTGCGTTAAAGTTTGGAATGCAGCATTCTAGGTGCATTGTGATTTATAAAAAATAAATAGACTTTAAATTGATGAAATCTCTTAAAGCAATCATAAACAATCCAGTGTAAACTATAAATATTACTTCTGGAACTGAACTTTAAAAAAGTAAAAACCCATTGTGTAGCTGAAATAGGCAGTGCAGCTGTCTGACTTCTTGTGTCTTTTAGATTGTGTTTAACAGATTGTGGTGAAGGAAACTCTAAACCACCTATGTCCTGTAACTACAAGTGCCTGCCTCCTAATGAGCCTGACTTATTAAGGCTCTCCGAGACTAAAGAAGAAGACTATCTACTACTTGTGAACCTGGATGCTCCAGCAAACCCAGAATAGATCTGGTCCAGGATTGAAAACATTTTCCAAATAACAGCAAATTATTTTAAGAAATCAATTCCAGATTTGTTGGATCACCTGGGTTAACCAATGATAGTCTATTCTCTCCAGTCTTGAAGAGCTTTAATAAATCAGGGCCAATGTGTCTACACAGTTTTTATTAAAATGCGGGGATACTGGGAATCATAGTCTGGCATTTACTGTCTTCCTATTTCTGTGTCACTTCTAATTGACCTACCCACCAGCTAAATTCAAAGAAGAGAGGAAATGTAGTGTGCTATCACATTAGCCCTAAAAAAAGATTTCAAATAGAATTTGCCTTGTACAATTTCAGATTTAGTTGGGCTTTATACAATTTAACTATATCTGTTTCCTAAAAACACATACTGAATCAATAACGTGGAGATTTATTTACCCTACTTCCTGAATTAAAGTTTCTACAAGGAAGGTTTCTTAATATCGGACTTCATACATAGGTCAAAAGTATTAAACTAACATAGATGCAATAGTTATTATTAAAGTTAATCTCTTGGCAGATAAGGCAAGTCACCTGTGTTAAATGATTACCTGTCTGGTCACAAGCTACCAAGAGTCTAGGACAACCTGGGCTTCAAATAAATTGATAAATATTAGTGGCCATCAGACTGAGGACATCTAGCGGCAGAAAAACTGAACTGAAGCTATAAATTGCTAAAAGGCTTATTTTACCTTCTAGTGGGCTCATTTTCTTTTCTTGTTATTTTATGCTAGAGTTTGGCTTCACAGGCTAACAAATCACACTGCACATTTTCAGAACTGGAAACATGAAAATCTGGTTGCTCTGGATAACAATCATTCTTTCTGTATAAATATGTGCATATGATTGATTGCAATGGATGACACATACATTATAATTAGGACACTTAGATAAATATGGCTCAATATTTTCACTATTTACTTACAAGTTCTACAGTTTGTCTGTCTTCGACATTTTGCTCCAGTATTGGATCCGTTTCTGTTTCTTTATGTATGTAATTTAAAGATTTCTTTTCCAGATCTGATAGCCTAACACAAAACAGATGTTAATATTTGTTAGAGGAGGCTTATTCAACTAAACCAGCTATTATATTTTTGTTGCAACTAAACCAGCGATTTACTATTTTTGTTGCAAATATCTGGTATACTGTAGTTAAGTTGTACTGTGACCCCTTAAAATGTATGTTAGCAATGGGAGCCTTCATTTCTCAGTCCTTTTGTGTTCACTTTAAACCTACTTATGTATGCTATTGTCTGGTGACGGAAGTCATTTTCCTTCTCCTGCAAACCCAAAATAATACCAGTTATTAAACCAAGCACAACTAGTTGTGTTATATAACTCTGTACTTTGACATACTCCATTACTACCTATAATTATCTTTAACGTCATTTAGAACAGCCAATCAAATTTACTATGAAAATAGTACTGCAAAATGTAAGCTCAATAATACAGAACACATTCAATTTTACTGTTACATAAGTCCAAGCAAAGGATCCCAAAATTGGGGTTCCTACTTACTGAGTATTACATTTCTAGTAAACCAGACACTATAGGTTATTAGTACACAGAAGGAACATGCACCATGTTTTTGTTTTTGGCTCACAAATGTAAAAGTGTTAGAACTGTAAATTCTGAAAAGCAAGGTCTTTGCTGATGCATCCTACATCATTTTACTCTATGTTTATCTAAATAAACAAGTAAAATTCGTTTATAAAATATAGTAGTATTAATACTGAGAAGCAGACATTATTGTCAATCTTAACACTCTCCTAAAACCAGGGTACAGAATAAAATCAATGACATTCCTTAATTTACTAAGCACTTACTTGTCATTTGTGCTTGCTAGCTCTCTCTGCAATCGATCTACCTTTTCAGTTTCCTCGCGCAGGCTATGAAGAAGTTTGCTGACTGCCAATTCTTCAGATTCCTGGCCGCTTTTGTCTTCATTGGAGGATGTCGTCCTGCCACAGTAAATATTACTTCTCAAATATCCCAATACAAATAATGATAATATTTTAATGTTATGACAAACTGATACACAAACTGACATTATTATTACATTATAATAGCTATACCAATTTACAATATAATTTAATCTACGGCTATCCATGGGTGGGGGTGAAAATGCAGGTGAAAGAATCTATATTTATAAAATTGGATATATGTATGTATGTATGTATGTTCCACCATCACTCAAAAACACATGGAGACATTTCAACCAAACTTGCCATACATATGACTGAGACTCATGTAAGTGCACCAGTCATCTTTGTACAGCGCTGTGCTATGTGTCAGAGCTATATTTGGATGAAACGCATGGAGACATCTCAACCAAACTTGCTATGTTCAACCATCACTAGGAAACGCATCAACACATTTCAACTTAACTGCTAGACATACAGTATGACTTAGACCCATGTGAGTGCAGCAATCATCTTTGTGCAGCACTGGGGGACATTAGAGTGTCAGCTCCTCTGTGCAGAGACTGATGGGACTGGCTCAGTGATCTATGTACAGCACTATGGTATATGTCAGAGCTATATAAATGTATAATAATGGTGAGTGACTGTAAGGGGACATTAGATATGTCAGAGCTATATAAATGTATAATAATAATAATGTGTGACAGTGTGGAGGGACATTAGAGTGTCGGCTCCTCAGCCCAGATACTGATAGGACTGGCTCAGTGTTCTCTGTACAGCACTACGGTATATGTCAGGGCTATATAAATGTATAATATTAGTATGCGACTGTGGGAGGACATTTGAGTGTCAGCTCCTCTGTACAGAGACTGATTGGACTGGCTCAGTGTTCTCTGTACAGCACTATGGTATATGTCTGAGCTATATAAATGTATAATAGTGTGTGACTGTGACGGGACATTAGAGTGTCAGCTCCTCTGTACAGAGACTGATGGGTCTAGCTCAGTGTTTCATTGTACAGCACTATGGTATATGTCGATGCTAAAGTTGGATGTGTGTACTCAAAAACACATGGAGACATTTAAACCAAACTTGCCATACATATGGCTGAGACTCATGTGAGGGCACCAGTAATCTTTGTACAGCACTGTGCTATATGTCAGTACTAGATTTGTATGTATGTATGTCTGTCATCACTAGGAAACACATGGAGACATTTAAACCAAAATTGCTTGGTATAGTATGTCAGATGTATATTTGCATGTATGTATGTATGCATTACATATATTTTTACATACTTTGGATTCTTTTACAAATTTCTGGCCTGTAATAATGCCAACGTAATGCCAAATTATGAAACGTAAGGCAATTGGCTGAGTGCAATCAAAGGCAAAAAAATGAAATAACACCACAGAGAAGAAAATCACTATAGCTTTATTTGATTCCTTTTCCTGTATAATATAAGATTGCAATAAATAAATACCGGGCAACGGCGGGTAATCAGCTAGTTAAGCCTATAAAAATGTTTTTGCTTGTTCTCCAGCTAATGTTGCTTGTGTCCATAGTAGAAATTCAGCAGCAATCATAGGATATTCATTGAATAAAAAGTTTTATTATTTCAGTCAACAAAACACAATCCTAGTGTTTAGGCCTTTAGGTAAATCACATCAGGAAAAGTCCCAGGCAGGGTACGCTGTCTGGTGTAATAAAGCTAAGGGAAAGCTACTGTATATTTACTATGAGACAGTGTATTTGGATAAGGCGTGGATGAACTTCTTTCCAGCTTGTGCACCTAATTCATCCCCAAAGGAGTCACCCAGATTGGGCATTTGAGTGGTGGACAAACCTTTTCTGCACTTTCAATACACATGGGAGAACACACTTGTGGGCACAGTTACTAATATATTTGAGACACATTTAAGAAAGAAGTTACATGGGACGAAGTGTTTGATCTGATATCCAACATTATCCATCTAACGATTGGCAGCGCTGTTTGGCAAGCTTGATATATCCCTACCTGGTCCCTTAAAAAAGTTGATTAGATTGATATTACTGGCGGGCAGAATTTCTCTGGCCAAGGCGTGGAAGTCTCCCTCGATATCCTTGGACCCTATACACTCTAAATTGAATTGGATAATGGTCAATGACAGATTGACTCACACTCTAAAGAACACGTTGGATAAATTTGAAGATATATGGGATCCTTGGATTGTTTTTACTAATACGTGATGTATATTTTCGGCCATCAATACGAGATATAATACGTTACTGTTACTGATCTGCTCAACTTCCTCTTCCCTCCCTTCCCCTCCCAGTAGTTTCTTTGTTTTATGTTTGTCTTTTTTTTGTTTTTGTTATATAATGGGGACGTAGGTTTGGTTTGATCTACTGTTCAAAATCCTTGCTGGGTATAGTTTTATCTTTACCATCGTCTTCAGATGGTATAGCATATGCTCTACTTTTTTGATCTCACGAAGTCTTCTTACTAAGATAGACCAGAGCAATAGCAATTGTGTGACCTAGACGTTACCTGATTTGATCTTCAATGTTACTATGTGTATGATCTTACCTTCTTGTTCCCTATTTAGATAGTTTTGTTAATATCCTGTATCTTAATGTTGACCTAAATATACATGTATCTGTAAAAATTCAATAAAAATATTGAAAGCCAAGAAAGAAGTTACATTAGAAGTTTATTGCTTCTTTTAGAGTTTCCATCCTATACACTGAGGTGGACCTGCATTGTCACATGTGACTGCAGCATACTGTATGCTTACCTGTATGTAATCATTTCTGGGTTTGATGTGTCATCTCCTGCCTTTCTTTCCTTCTCCTTTGCTGCTGTATCCTTTCCCTACAGAAGGAAATGTAGAACCAAAAATAGTGAGTGCAGTCATTTATTCCATGTTCATGCTCACCACAACAAAGCTCAACGGTAAGCACAGAAAACTTTACATTTTTTTAACTATTAGTATTGCTTACAACTTCTTTTAATTCTGTAAATGTAGAACATAGCAGGTATAAACAAAACAATTTCATGAATAATACTGGAGCTTGAATTTCCGGTACAGTGACTTACACATTTCTTTTAACCTTTACTATGTTCTATATTTTCCATTTTACTTTATTATACACCCCATATGTGTTTTCTCACTTCATTAGCTGTTAGTAGCTCTGCTGACCTTTCTATTATTTTGTTTCTGTAAGCCATGTTTTCATCCTTTTTTTTGACAGCACCATCACAGGTTTTATGACAGAGATCTTGCACTGGAAAGATTTCAGTCCTTCTCAAGCCTAATAATACCTTTCCGAATGTTATCTGGAATATCTCCAGACAAGTTCTATTGGGCCTATTACATAAAAAGTAAAAAGTTTTCAAAAGATGAAAGCAGATATGTCTGTGGTGATATTTCAGACCTTCATGCCTATTAATGCACATATTTAACAGACCAAAAGTGACCAAATAGACCAAATATAGGTTTAGGGTTGTTAGGATTTACATTTACTTTAAATCAAGACTATCTGAAATGTTTTATTAGAGAATGAATACATTACTTCATTTCAAATTAAAAAATGTATTTTTAAAATAAAATGATTCAACTTGCCGCAATTCTGATTTCAACAAATGAGTCTTCAGATGCACAGCTGCTAAGTTTCACTTGCAGCTCAGATATGATTCCAAGAAGATCAGCCTTCTCTGCCTGGAGACGTACAATCTGTGCCTTCAGCTGTTTCAGGCTCTCCTCTTCACTCTAAGGGACAGAATGGATAGGTGGCTCAAAGCAGACATACATGGCATAAAGCTGTTTCACAGAAAAATTAGGAATGCTGTTTAAAGGCTTCTTCATATGCAGAAGAATCAACTGTTTCCTGTGTGTTTTTTTTTAATGACTAAATGACATTGAGAGCTTTTATGTACAGGGCTCAGGACTCCACTGATCTATCTAATATCAGTAACAATGACATGTACCTGTGTATGCAGAGATTTTTCTTTTAAATGCTGGATCTCCTTCTTCAATAGTTCATTTTCTTTACTCAGTTCAAATGTACGCTGTTTAAACTCTGGTTGTCCAGAATCACCTCGTGCTTGCTCTTCCCTCTTTAGAAGCTCTTCAAGACGCTCCTTCATTTCCTGACTTTTCTGCTTCATGGTTTCTTAAATAGAAGATACATATTATTAATTTGGGTAATCTTGCAATGGACAGCAGGAACGTTCAATATTATTAAAGCGGACCTCCGCCCTAATTTTGAACAGAATTATTAACCTGTGTTAGCTCTCTATTGCTGTCTTCCCATTTGGAAGTGATGGTAGTCACCAGCTCCAGATGAGAAGTGAACTGTCCTAATCATCACAGACATTTCTAACCCTTTCCCACTTTTTTTAATCAAATTATGGTTATCAGTATTTGGAACAAATAAAGATCTTTTTTCTGGAGTTACTCAAAAGTGTAGAAGATGAAAAAAAAACAACCTGTAATCTTTTGGATTTGCTAACAAGTTACTTCATTTAAAACTATAAATAACCATAATGACAACAAAGAGAAAACGATACAGTTAAAAATCTTGCATATATTGTTGCTTACAATAGCTTTAGAATATGAGAGACACTTTGGGGTGTATTTATAAATGATTCTTGTCCATTCAGCTGAGATTCAGCAGCTTATTTATTAGAATAAATAGCATTTACTGTTGTGATTTTGTGCTCTTGGATATTGGCTACAAGGTAGGCAGAATATGTTATTTATACATTGAGAGGCGCAATACATATGGATACAATAGGTATATAAATGGCTGTGCACAAATACAACTGAACTGATGGGTGAACAATTTATAAATACATAACCCTGAGTTGTAATTATACTATATACATTATGATACTAGTAGATACCAGTGAGCCATAAGAAACAAGCACAAATAAGTTGTTACCTTTGAGTTTGGTGTTTTCTTCAAGTAATTGCCTAATCTGTTCCAGCATATCTGCCTCACTTTTATATAACAGACTATAATCAGAGTCATCTAGGTGTCCGTTCACCATTTCACTCCCATAAGTCTGATGAGCCATCTCTGAAAGTGACATAAAAAAATATATACAATTAAATCATTTGGACAAAATCAAGTGTATCTTAATATATCTTTATAAATCAGAAGCAGAAAAAAAAATCTACAATATAATCCTAGTTCAGGAGTCTAGGACAGCTTTTAAAACTTTATCTCAAAACATGCAGTTAGGTTTAATGGCTTCCCCCCAAAATTGCCCTTAGACTGTCTAATGACATATGACTATGGTAGGAACCAGCAGGCTTTTGGACAAAATGTTCAACTTGTCCATTAGCCATACCCAACCCAATAGAGAGCACAAGACTAACAAGTGTATAAACAAATACTACAAATAAAACATGTACATCAAGCACTGATATGCAGCAATGCAGTGAGATTCCTTCTCCTCAGTCTGCAGAGATCACAAGTAAACAAATGGGAGGAGGCTGATAGAAAACACTGCAAGAAATGAAAGTGAAAGAGAACAGCAGGAATGAAAAAACAGTCAGCAACACCCAAAACTGAAGTTTAACCTGGTTATATTTTGCCTCGATTTCTCCTCTTCACTCATCAACATGTGGATATAATTGTTAAATACAACTAATTTTCATTGCATCCCTTGTTTAAGACCCAGTGACAGCATGCTAATGTCCACACAGGATGCTAAATGTCAGTCAGATTGGGGAGGAAAGGACTAGATGAAGCTGTATGTCCTGCAAACAGGTCTATCTGACTTGCTGCAGCCTCTAATGCACCATGTGACATACTTATACTCGGCAATTTATTCAGAAAAAGCAATTTCAGTAGAAGCCTGTAAAACTTTAATACAGACAGTAAGGCTAGAGTCCAGACTTTACTTGCTAAACTACGCTAAATGCTTTAAAAAAATCCTACTTGTTTTGTTTCCATATAACAAATTTCACAAGAAACCAAAGGCCCCGTGAAAAAGTTGTACACAGTGTCCCAGGTCATAATGATATGCAATAAGGAAGGGTGAAGTAACTGCAAATAAATAAAAAGTAATGCAGAGGGTGCGGTGATATTCAGGAATCAGGAGGAAACATACAGGTAGGGCGAGTTTGTCAATTATTATTCAGAATAAAGAGTAATAAAAGGGTTTGCACAATCCATGTAGGTTAAGCTAGGGACATATTCAGAGTTATTCCAGCCTGGGAAATCATCAATGACACCCCTTCTTCTGCCAACCAGATTACGTGGTGGGTCAGGGAAAGACAGGACGGGTCCATTATTCTTGCCCCAAGCATTGTATTGTGTTTGGTTCCATTCACTCTCAGTATGTGGAATCACTCCAATGAGAACACAATAATCCTAGCAGAGGTTTTAACTCTTCTCATCATTTGTCTCTCCAATATCCTAACAATAGGGCAAGAAGTAAGAAAAGATCTCCTCATTGGGGACACAGAAATACAATACCGTCAGAGGTCCTAACTTCCCATCATTTCACATCTCCCCTACATCTTAACACATACAGAAAATAAATGGGAGATCTCTTTGGGGTCACAACAATGGACCCCTGATAGAGGTTCTAACTCCTCCGGTCATATTGTATTTAGTCTTCAAACACCCTATGGTGAAGCAGGAAGTAGAGGACATCTCCATAATGGGGACACGGTGACCCTACCCCACCCTAACAACTCTAAGGGTTGATTCTTTGATGTCCTATTAGTAGAAAAAGGAAGGTGCAGGGCAGCAGAATGGCATTGTACCCTGTGCAGAATGTAATGTGGGCACAGCGCTGGCACACGGGAGGGGTAGGGGTCATGGTACTGCTATACCCTGTGTACTAACCATCTGTACAGGGCACTTGTGGTACCCAACTTGTTGTGACACACAGGGATGCAGGGCAATTTTCAGGTTTGGACAGCACCGGAAGAAGATAGAAGGTCTCCAAACTCCTTGTTTTGGGGATGTCTCTGGGATGTCATTATAAGGCACAAGCACAGTGACTGTACAGGGAGATACATTAATAAAAGTGGAACTTTCAGTAAAAAGCAAAAAAAACAAATAAAAACATAGCTTTATAGGTGTAAAGTCCTTGATCCCTCCGCAAACTGAAACCTATAGGTGCCGTGCCATCTTCCGTCTGGCGGGGACTGGGCGCTGCCATCCTATTCCATCTTCTTACGTTACTCATTCTCACACTGCGCAGACGCAAGAAGGCTGCAGGTTTCCCATTCAGTCTTTACTTCCCCTTTGGTAAAGATGGGAGGGGTTTCTTCCTCCCAAAAAAACAACATTTTTTATTATATAAAATGATTGGTCAAACTTTTATAAAATGAATGATGAAAATGTGATGACAGGTCCACTTTAATACAACTCTGGGGCAGGGTCCTCTCCTCCTGTATCACTGTCTGTATTAGTCTGTCATTTGCAATTCCTATTTAATGTACAGCGCTGGGTAATATGTTGGCGCTATATAAATCCTGTTTAACCTCCTAGCCGTTAAGCCTGACCTTCGTACGGGCAAAAAAAAATGGCTAGGATGGTTAACCCCGAGCTATGTGGGTATTGGCGCCATCTAGTGGCAGCTGGTAGAGTTACATCAAATGCTGCTGAAATGTAAAAAAATACAAGCATTCAGCTGGACACTTTGATGACATCAGGAAAGCGGTACTGCCCGGGCAAAATCAGGACAGTTGGGAGCTATGCTACAGCTATGTTCAGACTGAGTTCTGGTGCGCTTACTGCCGCCTTCTGGGAGACACTACAAAAAGTTTCAACCTGCAGCAGCCCCGTAGCGAATGAATGGGGGAGACAGTGAGCAGTACAGTGCCACTTACTGCTGTACACCCTGGTCTTTTAAGAACCATTGCTGTTATGGGAGAGATCAGTGGTCCGCTGGGAGTTATGTGGGATCACTTGACTCAAAGGGAAGTCTGAATGTAGCCTAAAAGTGTGTAGCCTAAACAATGTAGCCTAAAATGTTAGTTATGTCGAAATAGCAGCCAAGTGGCTGGAGAATTAAGGCTAGGAGTCAGGAAAATCAAATCAGGGTCATGTGGAACCAGCACTATTTTTGAAAACATTTTTTTTTCCAGGTAGTATTTAGGCCACTGGTTAAGTCTCTATAGAAACTTTTCTAGAGTATCATCATCCCTGGCTGGATTTAATGGACATCTGTGAATAAACTTTTAACAAACACTTGCCCCTCCTGCATTTGGAAACCCAGCCCACATCCACCACCAAAAATGTATTTGACAAACATTTCTCCAAATATTTTTTATTTCTAATGCAATGCTGAGATTAGGGCTAACCTCCTGACATGGTTCAGAGATTTTTTTTGTATTTAAGACAGATACTGTTGACAGTAATATATATTTACTTTTATTAGATCAGTGTATACTATGAGCTTTAATAGTTATAAAGTATCTATTAAGCCAAAATCATTTCTCTCTGAATCATTGTTCACTGAAAGACACTGGCCCTGATTCATCAAGCAAAATTGGACGCTCGCTTGCGCATTCGTATTCGCGATCCGAAATCGTAAGCTGTCGCGCAATTCAATTTAGGCCCATTGTCTCAACACAACATGACAATAGACTCCAGACATCTTTAAGTGAACAGCGCGAGTCAGTCTCGGGCCTGCATGACTTTTAGGCCAAAACTGCCTTTGGTTAATGCTGCCAAATCCACCTTGTAGATTTTGGTGAATGTATTGACAAATAGCCAAGCGGACATCCTACAAATCTGAATATTATCCAAAATCTCACTGTGGAACGGGAGGGGGTTGCATCCTTTTCAAGCCTAATTAGGTCAAACGTTTAAACCTGCAAGGCTGGGTCTGGTTCCTCTGTCAATAAACATTTGTTTTGATCTCAGACATGGGGTTTAGGTCCTCCTAGCTCTTCCTCTGTGGTTGATAAGCATCCCTAGCAGACTAGGTCTACCAAGGCCCTGCTTCTCCATATGAAGTGCTGCCCCAACCGGGTCATGTTAAGGATCACAAACTGCTGGCTAACACACAACTGGGTGTCCATTGCACAAAAAAAGGATAGTACCTACAGCTTGGAAGTTCCACCATCAAGCTAAGATCTACCAAGTTCGTAAGGCAGCTGCTTGGTTGTCCATACAGTCACCAAATTCTATAATGGTGGGTGGAGTCACCTGGTGTCAGTCTTGTACAGAACGTTTTGCAGGTGGTAATTTGAAATTTTTGTTTCTTTTAGAACGTGAATCAATTGAGACAATTGGTCTTCTCTTCTCTTTCTCTTAAAAAAAAAGAGCATAGAAAAAAAAGGAAGCATTTTGGAAAAAGAGGGTATATGGGGTTTCTGAACAAGCAAGTTTAATATCCTTTAATATTTTGAGTCTTCATGTTCAATAGGAATAGTGATCATTATTTTTTATACCAGAATTAATAAAAAAAAAGACAAAAGTTATTACTATTGCCTCAAGGGAGGGATGTGTACCAAAATAATTCCATTCTCTCAGACTCTTTGGCTTTCTATATTTATTTTTTCCCACAGAGAAAATGTGATTTGCCTAGCTTTGTTTATCCAGATGCAAAAACAGCCTGTGATTAGACGGCAGTATTTAAGGAATAATGAACATTAGGAAAGCAGGAGTCCAACTGAGGGTAGCGTTTCTGTGCCCTGTGGGAAACGGAATAGTGAGTAGCAGTCACATGCGCAGTGTCTTGGCAGGATGCCGCAGAGAGACAAAAGAAGTAAAGCTAAGTGCACAGGTCAAAAAAAGTGTATTTGGCAGGAGCTACAAGCTAAACAAAGTTGTTTTTCTACCTTGTCAAAGTCCATAAGGTTATTATCTAAACTTCTCATTAATGTGAGATATTCATTTATGGTCAAGTTTTTACAATTTTTTTGGTAGAAAAAAAGTCACTGAAAGGTATGACCTGAAGCATGGCGTAGGAACTGTCAAAGGTTTGGAATTCACACATTTGAGTGCATTGATATACAAAGCAAAGAGCTATGATGATCAACAAACAGAAGCATCTATTATGGTCATCATCAATAAATATCGCTGTCCCAGACAGTACATATGCTTTCTGATTGTATACAGTACTGACTAAGTAAATGATTTTTTGCTGAATGGGTTCTGTAATTACAGAAATAATATACCGGGGTTATGTCACATAGCACACACAGCAGGGCCTATTAGTGACTGAGGGTCAATAGAAATGGAAGTTAATAGATTGCCTACTGCTTGTCTCATTTTTGTTAACTCTGTCCTTGTGTTGTGGTCTAGCATCTAAACATTTTTTCCAAAAGCAATTTGAGGCTTCCTCGCCATGTTTATGAAAGTCTATCTATAGCTAAAAATGTTTTTTAAATACAGCAAAGATTAAATGGTTATTGGATCAGCAGGCTGTATGTTATTTAACTTCTAGTGGCTACCATGTAGACGTGAACAAGATTGAAACAGAAACACAGAAAAACAGAAAGTTTTATATCACTTCTTATCTCTGTAGAACAAACCAGATTCTGGAGATGAATGCTTTTAGAACATATTTTATTATGTTTTGCATTTCTGTTTATTTAATAATTAACCTATCATTCATTCATCCTCCTGACATTAGTGGTCTATATTTAGATCTCTATTCTTTGCAGACCTGTTAGTTGCATATAAGGAATTTATGTTATTGTAGTTATGGTATTTTGTGCTTTATATATAAGTACATGTTATGCTGTGCATTTAAGGGGTGCAGTATAGATTCTGACCAATAGAAGGAGCAATTTATAACAAATAGGAATGTAAAAGATTATGGGATATCCTTCATATGCACTGGGTCCTTGTCTGATTCTTTGACCCTGCAGGCGTCCAGACAGTACAAACCGTGCTGTAAGGAAGACAAACACCTAATTCAAAAATCATAATTGTTTATTAGCGCCTGAAGAAAGTTAAAGTGGATTGAAAAAATGAATATTTATACAAATACATATTTATTTATCCATTTTGCTCAATCAATTTGAATTGTATACAATATAAAAACATTATATTGGCAAGTAAATAGACAAACATTATTGTTATTGTTTGTTGTTTTACTGTTTTTTGTGACGGGTGTTCAGCAGTAAAATATTTGACTGTTTTTTCCGTATGTGGCAAAGTTTTGTGAGAACCAGGAGGTAGCTTGCCTTGTGTTTTGCTATGGAAGCTGATTTGATTTCGGTCCATGAAAAGGACTCAATTTATCATTATCTCGGGGGAGGCAATACATAAAAAATAGAACCCCAGCTATCTGGAACACAAGGCACCCGCACCCAAGAACACATGCCACAGTTCCACTAGGGCTGCAGGAGCAATCAAGAAAACAGAGCTGTTAGGAGAGCTCCGCTGATTGCTTTGCAATTGGCTGAGGAAAGGGAAACTCTGATGATGCTTGAGCCGTCATCAGGGTTTGCCTTTTCTCAGCCATTCACCACTAGAAGTGAACGGGGACAAGTCTTCCCATTCAAGCCTAATGATGAATGGCTGAAAAAATCATTAGAATTAAAATCAGTTAACCGGAAACTACACTTATCCAGAACTGGGTGCCGGATAACCGAGGTCCTACCCTACTTACATTCCCCCTGCCTTCCAAATTTCTCTGAAGATGACCCCACAGAACACTATAGAAACAAAACGTGAATTTAAAGTTTCAGGTCTGTTCAAATTATATAATAAGAAGAATGCATGAGTATTTTAAGATATACACAGCAATTATTCAGATTTAATATACTTTTACATAATCCTAAAAAACACATTTTACCTCACTAGTTTTTACAGGGTAGCTAACACTATGAGCTATTGTATTGCACAGCGCTGGAAGTCCGATACTAGCTACAGATTTTACATTCAGAGACTTTTTTTCTCAAGTAACATCAACAAGTGTGTACTTGCATTATTAATTTGTTCAGTGTATATCAATTCAGGAACCAATTACAAAAATGATTATACAATCAGATTATAACGTGTGGTCAAGTTACATTAGTTTACTAACATACTTATTGGGCGAGGTAAGTTTGAAGACCCTGGGAATATTGTAATGTGTTAATTGTCTATGATGCCATCTAGTATTGGCTTTGTGGCTAGAATGTATTGTTTAACTGCAGTGGAAAAAAGAAAGGTCACCAAGCTGTCTATAAAGACTGCCAGGGCTGGAACTAAATACAATAATACAGTTCCCATGATTGTATATCAACTGTATATTTACCAGAGTTCAGTTTTAAAGTGAATTCTTAGTCAGTTTTAATCAGTGTATTGAATGGTAGGGTACATTATGGTGCTATCTATCTTGATGCATTTGCCTTGCTCCTGTAACAATAGCAGGCAAGTCACCTACCCTGCATAGCACTACAATGTGTGGGGTTGATGTGTGTTTTCTCTGTATCAAAGTGTATGGCCAACCAATTCAAAATAATTACATACCTGTGAAATTGGACATCCTTTTTTGCATGCTTGTTCCAGGTAATGGTCACACAGTATATTAAAGCAAGAGAGTAACTAGAACAGTAAGAAATCTAGCATTTGCAGAATGAAAAGTAGCAACAAAAACCTCCACATGGGATGAAGATTTAGGATAAAGCCTAAAGGTCCAAGCCCAGGGTTCCTGAAAATTTTAGTAGGAGGTAAGTAAAGAGAATAACACATAGCCTGAATCATGCTTTGTTGTTAAAGAATTAGTTGTTTTTGCACGACAGGCAAACATAAAATAAATTAATTCATACAAAAGAAGCTATTCTGATGAGTTAATTAGTACTAAGATATATTTCAGTCAGCTATTCTGTAAATTCCAAGTACAAGAATGAATCCAAGTCAAAACAATTAAATATTACTAAGAAATAAATGGAAAAAAAGTTTCTGGTTGAGGCATTTGTCAGCTAGAATGGTTTTGTTTAAAGAAGACCACCAAGTTTGTGAGAAGCATCGTGACAGAAGCCAAATTGCCATACCAACTTGGCATTCTGTACAAAGCTGTATCAGTGAATCCATCTGATGTCAGACTGAATAATAGGCCATTGTTGAAAAACTCTAACTAGGACAGATCTAAGGCAGGCTGCACAAAGGCAGTACATTTTATTATATTTTGCTGTAGCATGCCATCAAAACAGGTGGTTTTCTTTTTCAAATAACATTGCCATTTATCAAAGTGAGCTGCATAATTATTAAGGTAATAAAAATTGGAAATGAGGGCATGTAGTATTGCCCCCACCAACCATTTATGTGCATTTATGAATGCAACATACCTGAAGGATACACAACACCAAATGTCCTGCATAGTCTCCTTACAAGGACAAAGTTATTTTGCGACCAAAGTAAAGATGCTAAAATGCCCCCCTTCCCCAATGCCCCATATCAGAAATGGCAGTGCTAACACAGACAGAGACCCATTGGAGCAGTATTTCTCTTGACTTTTTTGGGGGGGGAAAACCCTTGAAATAACTTTCAGGTATTTAGTGATCCCCTGCTATAATTACTATATACACAGCTCACAGTACAGGTTGCCAATCGATATTCCGGATCCTTCAGTTTCCCGGCATGAATTTCAGATCACATTTTCAATACAGGGACTACAGTACACTGTTTGACTAATAATGTTTTCATGGCGCCTCTCTGCAGAAACAACTGAGAGGTCTTGCTTGCTACACTAAATACACGTTGAGATGTCCCTGCTGCCTGCTTCCCTGGAACTGTGTCAGATGTTTGCAGGTGCTGTGAGAGAAAGGCTGGCCTGTGTGTAGAGGTATGTATAAAAAAAAAATCCAGAATTTTCAAAAACCTGACATTCCTCAGGTCCGGAGGTTGCTGGATTTTTGATTGTCAACCTGTACATTTGGTTTGGTGGTCAGTGGGAAGAATGCCGCCCTTACAGATAACTTAAAGGATCATTAGTATCAATAAAAGTGACCTGAGAATCACAAATGTCCCATTGCTCAAGGAACCCCCAGCAACCTCTGGAGTAACCGTAGGATTCCGCATAACCCTGGCTAAGGAACACTGCATTAGACTGACAGTGGAGCTGTTGGTTACACAAGGGGAGCTGTTCTCCCAGTGTCTGTGGGAGGTAATTGTTGGCTCAATGCTCTTACAGGAAGGCCTAATACCCCAGCTCCCCTACCACCACCAACACTATTACAGTGCACAAAGTTGGAGCTTTTCCAACACTAAACAGTCTAATTCTGTTCAGTTTTTTCCTGCGCCTTTCTCGTCCTGAGAGGACGACTACAAAGTTCCAGTCATCTGTGCAACCAAGGTATACTTCTGTGACAGTATACTCATGCAACTGCAAACTCCAAATGAGATTACAGGGAGCTGAGCTGAAAACATTCAGAGTCCCAAAAAGCATGAGACCAACTGTTAGCAGTTAGAATGATCTAAAAATATATAAATATGGGTAGAAAGGCTCCTCTGGTGTCACCACCATGTGGGTAGTGGTGATGTGTATATCACCATAGGGAAAGGAACACTATAAAAGAAGAAGCTGAAACCAATTACAATTCACAAACTAGTTACATTAAATAATTCCATAAAATGATATATTAGGAAATACTGAGAATCATTAATAGGAGTAATGTATATCTACCTGGAATTAAGCTTAACATATATGTATAGCCATCTTTTCTTTTTGGAAGAAGATATTAAAACCTGGGGTTAAAAAAGATAAAACCTCTCCTTTTTTATCACCAGTATCTCATTGGGGATATTTTCATTTGCCCCAAAAGAAGGGGATTCTTCATAAATTTAAAATGTTGGATTTCTCATCACTTTCTGTCCAGGTAATAACAGTCACCAGAACAAAGAGAAGGTTAAAATATCTAGCCAGTACACAGCAACTAAAACTTTAAATTCTCCCCTTCCATGCTTTGGGTACATTTTATTACTATTTGTATTTCATTTATATCAGATACATTGTATTCTTTGTTTCTTGCAACATGTGCAATTCAAATGATGTATTTTCTGTGAACATATTGAACTACTCTGATCACACTATAGACCAATAAACATGTACATCACAACTGATTCTGCAAAGTGTAATTGATGATTGAATTGTGGAGTTTTCTGCACTCCCCCTAATGTATTGTGTGATGTAAGAAGCACAGGGGCGGGCAGGGACTGCTGGAGTCCTTTTAAACTTTCTGTTCAGTCCAGGCTAAGCAGTCTGCTGCTGCAGAACAGGACACACTAAAGGCACAGTCCCAGCTTCTGAGACCAGATGATGAATCTCTCAGCAGGACACTAGCATAGAACATAAAACATGACTGCATTCACTGCATAGCAATGGAGTGTATAGTTTGTGCATGAATCTGTGGAGAATACATTTCTTTTCTTTGTATTCAGGTGAAGTGACAAGCACAGTGGAAAGCCTGCCATGCTGCACTTTGTGATCCCAGTCTTATTTGTATGGAGCTGTGCCATGGGCTGTCAGCTGTCATCTGATTGGAGGCATCTGAGTGAAGGATGCAGGGCAGAGTTGGCACAGATAATAGTGTATGCCAAGGTGTTGGCTGTACATCAGGAAACGCACAGTAGCATATTCAGCAGCATGTACAACTACCTGCCTTGGCAGTATGAATCAGGGGACAGCACCTTCTTCTATTCTGCAGAGATTGAGATGCTCTGTGATCAGGGATGGGGCAGTATGCTGGAGGTACCTGCAGGATCCAGACTCAACATCACTGGACTGGGATACTTTGATTGTCACTCCTATACAGTAGTGCAGGGTCACTCTTACTTCTTCTTCCTGCGGTGAGTAGGATCAAACCCAAACTTTTTTTTTCTGTATTAGTATACTGAAGACTTTAGGATGAGATAAATACTAGTGGGGTTCCTCTCCTATTGTGATCAGTAAAGTAGTGACAAAACTTACTGACAGCCAAAAAGGAGATGGAGTTCATTGAATTTAATTATTATTTATTAACAAAACTATCCTAATCATGATTTACAGCTGCACTACAAAGCAAAACAGTTCTGCAAATCATTTTATTATGTTAATGATTCATTGTTATAGGGTACTCTACATGAGGGGTGCCCAAAAGGTTGATTGTGATCTACTGGTGGGTCGCAAAGGCAACGCGAGCCCTGCCTTTCAAAGAAAACTCTACTGCGCACAGGAGATAATAAGTCCAAGTTTTTTTTTGGTGGTAGATCATTTTGACTTTTAAAAGTAGCTCACAAGCCAAAAAAGTATGGGCAACCCTACTCCACATCTTTCCTGTTTGCACTAGTGATAGTTAACCACTATTTATATAGCGCTATACTGTTATACTGTTTCAGTAATAATAGTGCTAATATATTACGCAGTGCTGTACATTAAATAGGGGTAACAAATGACAGACAGTTACAATGACACAGGAGGAGGAGAGGACCCTGCCCAAAAGAGCTTACAATCCAAGAGGTGGGGGAAGCAGCAGACAGAGTTTTATTTTCACAATTCTTGCTGTGTTGTATCATAAGGACAAGAATAGTGGTTACCTACAACATCTGCAGCAAGGCTCTATTTACTGAGCCCAACCCACTACTTTCAGTATACTGAACATATTTTATAGCAAATAATAGTTTCTTAGACTAAAAATAGCAACACACATTTGTGTTGTTGGCTTCCACAGGTAGTGAACTGTAATGTATTACAGAGATCCTAACTGTCCTTTATATGGACCTAGTAAGAATTTGTTATGTTATCTATTTACTCTGTTCTGAAATTATTTTAAATATTACACATTAGAGTTCAGCTTTTCAAATTAAAGGGGAACAAAAAAATCTCCTCTCCCAAGTCTTTTATTGGCATCTTCACCTGGCTTATCTGGATTTGAAATCTTCAGCTATCTTGATTGGCCAGCCCACAATGATAAAACGCATGGGCACATCAGTTTTATGATACCAGCACAAAGGTATGCTGAGACTGCACAGCTCAGTGTACATTCTATACAAGATTGTGAACATGCAATCATGTTCGGTTAATTGAAGAAGAGACATAGCATGTTCCTTCTGCAATATTTTTATTTTTAGGTTTAGTTACACTTTAAAGCTGAACCCCAGCTTTACCTTTTTTGATTCCACACTTGAAGAAAGTCCTGTCCTGTCCTATTTTTCCAGTTTTATTTTGTTTAGGTAAGCTGACATCATTGAGAACAAAACTTTAATATTATAGAACAGGATTATAGAAACAGAAAACTACCCAAAGTCTAAGTTATAGATAGAATTTAGTTGTCAGTGGAATGCCAAAGGGACAGAGACAGATTTATATTGATACCTGCGTCCAACTTGGGGAGGGGGCGCCGAGATTTTATTGGTGGGACTCAGGTTTTATTGTTGTTTGTCTTCCTGTCTTGTCAAAGAAACAATGTAGGAGGAATATTTCCTAGCAGGGACATACACAGCTATAAAATCTAATAGAAACGCTCTTTCCCTTTGGCTGGGATTGGACATTAAAAACCTTAACTGTCAAATGGTATTCAGTACTTTCTGTTTGGTGCTATGCTAAAGTTTATAATACATCAGATGTTTAGGGTGTGAGCACCAGCTTCCAGCTTTTGAAAACCACACATCTGGATCTTGAATCGCTTAAGACTTCAGTTGTAGAGTTAAGCATTGCATTATATACTCTCTGTTGGCTAGATGGGTTCTCAGTTGTGACATTCCAACTTTGTGTGACTGCTTATATTCCAGCCTGCATTGGAACAAATGACAGCTGTACCATGCTTGGTGTTACACATAACAATTTTACATTACTGTTTCCCAGGTTTTTTACATTATTCCCATTGTTTTGTTCTTTTTTTGTATTTACCTGCCACAGCTTGGGTGCTATAACCCAGTGGTCCCCAAACCCCGGTGCCAGTCTGTGGCTGCTGAGTTGGGGGCTGCAAATGACAGGAGGCAGAAGCAGCACCGGCGGCCCTGCCTACACTGCTCCAAAGCTAGTCACAGTGTGATAGTAGACGCGGAACCAGCGGGAGAACAGGCGGCTCTCCTCACACTGCTTACACAAAGGTTGCTGAGAATGACAGAGCAATGTATGTAAGGCTTACACTTCCTTGCCATTCCCAGCATCCGACAGCGCACCAGCTCTCTTACACTGCTCTGCTAGCAGAGTAGTGTAAGCTGTACACATACCGGGCCAAGGCAAAATGGTATACTATGTTATCGGGCCCTGCTTTTAGATTTGGTTGGAAGCCACTGCTATAACCAATTCAATCAATTAAGCTTATTATAATAAGGAAGACTGTTCTTTGATGGATTTGGATGGCTTTTTGATGTAAAGAAATAATACTAGAACATTTATAGATCAGTGTTTCTCAACCAGTGTTCCTCCAGAGGTTATAAGGGGTTCCTTGAGCAGTGAGCAGATTTTTCCCCTCAGGTGAATTTAAGTGACACCAATGATCTTTTTTGGCTATCTTTAAGGATAAAATTCTTTCCACTGACCAGCATTGTAAAGGCATTCTTCCTACTGACCACCACGCTATGTACCATGTACTTTGAACTATGCATTAATTATATATAGCAGGGGTTCCCTAAAGATTTTAAAGTTATTTCAAGGGTTTCCCTATGTTAAAAAGGTTGAGAAAGGTTGAAATATTTTTCAGATATCCCTTTTAGTGTTTGAACAACAACCAAAAACAGCCATAAATAAAGAGATTGTTGGCTGATCTTGCCAGGATCAAACAATGAAGGCAAAATTTAAAGACATTGATTTGGCCCTCATTGTCATAGTTGGCAGAACTGTAAATTGTGGGTTTTTTTTAATCTTTTTTTTTTTATTTGCTCTTAGCTGATAGCTAGGACCAGATTAACCAATTACCAGTCCAGAGGATAACACACTTGCTCAATCGGAATTTTCAATTTTGTAAACCAGATTAGGACCGGTTAAACAAGAAAATATATGTGATTCTAGCTAAGTGATGCTGTTGTGGACATCAAATTTTGTTCCTAGAGAGTCCAGTGCTAAAAAATTCCTTCCCTCCTAATAGGTGCTGTTCTGGTTAGTTGCAGATAGCACAGAAGTGGTGGTAGAACACAAAGACTTGTGAAA
>NC_092859.1:108080633-108084523 GCF_032062135.1 Pyxicephalus adspersus
GCTTATCTTCATTAAGTTTTAAGGTACCTATACATGAAACATATGACAATGTTTGGAAATGTACTTAATGTGAGGCCTAATATGAAGATTAACCCCCTACATACATGATGACAACAGTTTTTTGACTGATCAGCATTGGATCAGTACAAGGTATCCAATGCTCAGGGTGGACAGTCTAGTTTCTGATTGTATGAATCCATCAGTATACATGGTGTGAGGGATTAACATCAAACACACTCCTTGCATAGAGGTATCCCCAATTCCAGTTCATATTTTAGGACACTCCAAACTCAAATGCTTTCCAAAGCCTTCTTGCTTTTGTTTCAATTTTTTTTTTTTCAGCATAAAAAAACATCAAAAAACAGTACAGACATATAAAGAAAGTATACATATATTTTAACAACAAGGAAAAAAGTTAGAAAGGGAAGTAGTCTTCACTACTTAAAGCCAAAAATCAGGAGTTGAAGTAGTCCGTCCTTAGATTCCAAATAAGTTCAAAAACATTAGGAGTGTCTTTGACAATGTAGGTAAGTCTGCCATCAACCAAAAAAACCTTCCTTCTTACAGGACTCACACAATCTTTCTGCTGGAGCCACCTGGCTCTACTTTCACACCGGTGTGATCTGCAGGCTTCCTTTTATCATAAGCCAGGTGCTTACTAGCCAACTTCAATTGCTAGCTTGGAAGAGGGATGTAGTATCTGACCCACCCATCCCTTCCAAGGCACTCCAGGCCTGGACCCCAAATAGCTACAATTCTGCAGTACCGTAATAACTCACAGCGTTATACATGCCCTTTATCACTCTTTCCAGGTGAAATTGAGGAAAACATCTTTAAATCACCTTCAAACACAGCCATACACTTCACACTATGCTACAGAGGTAACTACCTAGTTAATTTTCTTGCCTCCTTTCCACTATCTATGTTCAGGAAGTAATACAGATATCCCCTAAGTAATGGTTTCAATGTATGATCACTCTCATAAACTGACTCTGGGGTAGACTGTTCAGTGCATTAACTGTCCAGGCTCAGCTTCCTACTAAGTAGTGCGGAACAATGTAGTGTTTGTTGACTCTCTTATCATAATGCAAGACTATCAGAAACTCCTAGCTGTCAATAATGATATGAACCACCCAAAAGCCAATGGTTGCCAGAGACAGTGTCCTCTTTGCTCCCAAGCTTTTAGTCTTTTGATAGAGCCTAGGAGCAGCAGGCTGATGTCCTAAAATGTAAATCATCCAGTGAGATATCAGATTTTAGCAGTTTAGTGTTCACAATGTGTTGTCAGCTGTTTTTTTACATCAGCTTATAAAAGCTCTATTATGTACTGATAGGTAGTAGAGTGCTCTAGTATTTCTCCTTAAAAAACAATTATTTTACATTTAATACACATAATACCACAGAAACCAAGCAGATATTTGTTGGGCTGGACACTGTGCATCCCTGAGTTTTAGCTTGGAAGCCAGGAACATGCATGGCATAACCATTTTCTATAGTCTACCAGTTCCAGCCATGTAGATTGACAGCATCTTCAAATACAGAAGTTAAAAACTGCTGTTGGTTATTTAGGTTAACAAGAATGTGGTCACTTCTGTTGAGTGCTTTTACATATACTTGATGCAGGTTAGTGGCACACTGTGTCAATAAACCAGCATAATGACCAGGCAGTTGACATTTTCAGAAGGAAAGTTTACCAACCACATCCACTGTATTTTTCCTGGGTTTTATTTTCAGCCATCAACATATTTTGAATTAAAACTGAATTTTTCAAAGGACTCTAAGGAGAACAGATTGGTACTAAAGATGGTGAAGGCTCTGAAATCCCAACAAATAAAAATTATTACCAACAAAAAGCAGTTTTGCTTTATTTTTTCTAATATACAGTATTTATTTCTATTCAAAAAAATTATATTACTCGACAAATAAAAATTGGTTCCATTTCGTACTGTAACCAAATCATTATTCCTTAATGTTTATATTCTAATTTTACTTGCAATAAAATTATGCTGTAGTATATATAACCTTTTTAATGTTTTACTTAATTGTAGAATGGATGAGAATTACAGCCTGCTTCCACATGGAGTGAATTTCCAGGATGCAATTTTTGCAGATACTCAAGACAACTGGAGGTTGTTTTCCAGTCTTTTCCAGTACTCTAATTGTTCTCAAGGACAACAAGTCATGTATGAAACGGAAAGCCAAGAGGACAGTAGGGTAAGCTTTTAATTGATTTCACCAATCAATGAACACAACCATCTCTCTTGATAATTGCAAAATATACTACATTATTATGACCTATCTGAGTAAACTTTATTGAACTGTAAATACATCATTAGATCATGTCCAGTGTTGTTAAAATATGTTGTGTTTCTTTCTAAAATGCAATAAGGGAATTGCTAGAAGAAAAAAAAAAAAAAAAGCTTTCTTAAAAGTATTTTTTTTCCCCTTTTAACCCTGCCTCTCAAACTTTTTCCTAATCTTTATCACTAGCATTTATTCTTACTTCCTCCACTTTGCCCTCTAGTCTGATCTGTCATCTATTCTGAAATATTACACTGTACAAATCACTTCTATGGAGGGTGGTATGTAGGAGTTCCAGTGGGTTCTTGCTTGTGTTTATTAAATCTATTATTTTTCATCTCCTGTCTGTAAGTTCCCAGTTTTTGATCCTTTATGTCCTTTCCCATTTAGCTGCCATTTTTTTTTGTTATTGCAACTGCGTTTATGTGTTTATGTTGGTAAGAACAATTTGGGAATAGTTGCAAAGTTCTACCTTTTTAAAGCATTTTAAGAGAATAGGTAAAATACAGCAGAAAATTTACAAATACAAAAGTAAGGCTGCGCAAACATCACTGTCGCCCAAGATGAACAGTTGTGCTCAAATCTGGCTTGCGTACAGCGGTCCCCCGGTATCGTTTGTCAATCCATCTTGGCAGAGGGATGAACAACCAATTGGGAATGACCACTGTTCACTCCTATAGAGGCGAGCACATCAGGGTTCCAGTTGCTTGTCCTCCCCCTTCCCTTTCTGAAGAACAGTGCTGTATGTACAGCGCTCATTTGTTCATCTGTCACTGGAAATGACCACAAAGTATCATTGCCAGCCACAGTAATCTTACATATGCACAAACTTAAAGTAGAACTGTCAGTGTTTGTTGTCAAATACAATAAATGAGGAAGAAATTATATATGTAAAATCAAACTGGATACATATATATAAATACACTTAGTATTTTATAGCTACATGAACCATAGCCCAAACAACCTGTCATCTAGAAATGTTACCCACAAAACCACAGTTTTAAAGCGCAAACTGCTTCTGTGTAGCTAGGAAAGGCAAACTACACCATGGGCAACCAGATTTGACCTTACAATTTATAGAATCTACTAAGGGAGTATTGTGATTTATCAGAAAAAAGGAATTCCATATAATGAAAGCTATAATATTTCATGTGATAAATATACCAGATCATGGCAATCAACTTGTTACCACTCCGCCCGCACATTATCTGTCCATTAGCCTGCAGCATCCTCAGCCTTCCTTTAGCTGCGCAAAGATGTACCTTTTCTAGCATCCTCTGCACTTAATCTGTGCAGCAGCCAATGAACAGAGTAGTTACTGGTTCCAGCCTTGTCCTGCTATTGGCTGCTAGCCTTATTGATACTTCCCTGATTCCAGGCACTAATTGCTGGATCCTCAGCCTTGCTACCTGAGAGTTGCTTAGTCACACTCTGTCATCCGTGCCCTTTTGGATTCCTGACCCGTGCTTGTACCTGGATTATGTTTGTCTGCCGCCTGCCCTGACCTGTGCTTGTACCTGGACTACGCTTGTCTGCCACCTGCCCTGACCTGTGCTTGTACCTGGACTACGCTTGTCTGCCACCTGCCC
>NC_092859.1:108084664-108103791 GCF_032062135.1 Pyxicephalus adspersus
GTGCTTGTACCTGGACTATGCTTGTCTGCCACCTGCCCTGACCTGTGCTTGCACCTGGACTACGCTTGTCTGCCGCCTGCCCTGACCTGTGCTGGCACCTGAATTATGCTTGTGTGCTGCTGCCCTGACCATCAGACTGCCTGGACCATACCTCCTTCTGTCATCCAACCTAGTGCCCATTAAGGTCACCAGCCCATCATCCCTTGCAGGGTGCTCTGATGAAGACAGGGAGACCCTTACACTCCCCTACCAGGGGGCATAGCCCTAACACAACATTTTCTGTAACATTTTCTGTTCAGTGTAAGGATTGGCTAAAAGGCTATATTCTTATATCTTCATTTAATGCCATCAAAGTGTGTAAGGTAATTCTAAACTATCCAGGTATAAAAATTTATATTGTAATTGAAAAATTTCTAACAATTTAAATAAACGTAATTTACTCACTGTGGGGAAGAGATGCCAAGGACTGTCTATATGGTAATATATGAGTAAGTGCACACATTTGTATGTGATTGTAACTTTAGACTGTAGGAATTTGTGGGATCTCTTGTGGGATCACCTATTCTGGGGTAAGAGGTACTCTCAGACTGAAGGAGAGATGGATGAAGCACACTGAAGACAGTAGATAGGTTTGAAACTGACCCGCAGTCAGTTTTATTAAAAGGTTGCATAGGATAAAACAAAACAAACCAAAATAAATCCTAGCCAGTCAGGCACTTACTATACAGCAGGCAGATTCCTCTCTACCATTTGGTGGCCTCCTTTTGCCATGTCACAATATATATATATAAGTTACTCTCTTGATAATGGTAATAACATCTAAGGATCTATACCAGTACAATGATGTCTGGGCAATAAATCATTGCCAGTCCTGCATTTAACATCATACATTTGAAAGCATCCTTTGACATTGACAGATATTTTGCAGTTGTTTGTGTAGTATACAATTATTATATAGAGCTGTACTTTAGCCCCAGGCAGCCTAAACCACAGGTTAGTGAAGACAAGAAAATACTTGTCATTTCATTTTTGTAACTGTAGTTACACTGTAACTGTAGTTACTGTTTTTGTAAGAACTACCATTCTTTTCATTTGGCTAAATGCTTTCACAAATATGTTACCAGTACATCTAAAAATTAACATTAAATCAGAATTAAACCCACTTTACACACCTGTGCCCATTCCCTATCAGGGCATATCCATCTTCCTATTTTACCTATCTCTGTACAGGATCTTCTGCCATCTTGATTGGCTGGGCTGAGATGATATAACTCCCACCCAGGTAAGAGGGGGTTCATTCATTGCTGGCACCCACAGAGGATGACAGAATTTCTGGGTATCCGGGCAAACAAAGCTGATGCTGTGCAAACACAGGTCACCTTTTTGCCAGATACCCAGAGGGATCAGGGAGGTGGAAGGGGTTATTGGAGAAGGGACATCCCCTGTCCCTTTGTGCTATAATGACCTATCTGATCATGTATTCCTAAAAGTGTAACTTTAGTTCTGCTTTAAGAATGACCATAGAGGAGCAGGTATGTCCTAAAAATGATGGGAGGGAAGATATTTGCCTATCAGGAAGCTTTTAGAAAGTCCAGACCCAGTTGTCAGATGGTAAATTGACTGCAAACAATGTATATTATACAGGTACACTTTCACAAAAGCCACAAAATGGACCCTACTCCCAAAAAGCCAGGTGGAGTTTCAACATATGGAACCTATATTCCTCCAAAATGAACATGTCTCTATTTATAGTCTGCTTCTTTTGTCATATACCAACATTGTTCAGATTTCACCATGATTTGTGGATGGAAATGGGCTGCTATTTAAATAAATCAGGCTTACTGTAATCTGGGCACATTATGCCTTCTGGTCCAAAATGCTGTCCTGTGTGCTGCATATGTCATGGCAGATTTACCTCCCTTTTTCAGCCATGACTATTTATGACAGCAATATTTCTCTTGTACTTTAATGCTTTACTTGTGGCAAATGTTCTGTAGTTAAATATCAGCTAGACTCTTCAGATGCTCATACACTGAAGCCAGAGCTGTACTTAACAATAGCAAACTAATTTACACAAATTAAAAATCAATGCATTAACAGATAAACCAAGCACAGTGAATTATACAAAGTCTAAAATAAACACACAAATAAGCAAAATAAAGCACAGAGAAATACGAGGGCAATACAAACTGACCTCCTTATTAAAATGCAAGTAGTCTGTCTTTTCTTTTGTTCACTGATTCAGAACAGATATGTATAATATTAAAGTTAGAAGCCTGTGTTCCAAGTTAATGATTCTACATATTAATGCCTAATTGGAAGCGTGACAGCCAGGAAACTAGTGAGAAGTCAGTAATGCTATCCGCCATGTTTTCCATGCCTACCTTGCAAAGGACATAACATTTAATAACATATTTCTTGCAAAGTTTTCATAACTTTTTGAAACAAATTTCATCTTTAGGAATTATTTCAAAATGTTTTAGCACAATGGAATTTTTTATATTTTATCATATTCATTTGAAAATAACTCATGTATAAAAAAGCTTCAACCTAGTTTGTACACTCTGTGGATTGGCCCTCACTGGCTATTTAATTTAAATTCAGAAGGCAAATAGGTGGTTGTTTTAATGAGACACGAATATGAGTTACTATTTATTATTTAGGCATGTAGCTATTCAGGTAATTGGAAATGAGGGGGGGGGGGGGGGGGTAGGAAGAAACAAGGGACTTTGACCAGCCACCAGCAATGCAAGTATTCGGTCCTATTTTTTTTATCCTATCATTCCCTTGAATGCATCAGTTTTCATACAAAGATTCAGTCTTCAGTATGTTCTGCTTCTTGGCAAAACCATGCTTGTTGTCCTCACCAACTCTTCATGTATGTAATTTACCACTAGAAATGCTGGAGCCTTTCATGGCACATCAAACATGTTGTGTGGGCTGGCTGGTACATCCCCTTTTCTGTACAATATGGTAGTAGAACAACACTTGCTTTTTTATGCCATTACACCAATGGTGCCTTAAGAGTATCAGTTTTATGACTTTGCTTTTAAGGTAATAGTGTATGTTTCCTCTTGTATTCTTTGTATCCTGAAATGAACACAGTACAGTGATTTCTCCTATTTCATGGTCTGTTTGAAGGTTTTGCTTACTATTCACAGCTGTGCTTTTACTGCCACCAGGTTCCTGCACAGTTGCCTTCACTAATGCCACATTAATTATATGTCTACTGATTTTTGGGAGGGGGCAGACAAAACTGGTTAAACATACAAGGCTCCGACAACTGGGGTACTTCCCACACCAGGCATTTGGTTTACTTTAAAAGGTAAACTATTTAGATGTCCCTGAACAGACTGAAGAATGCTGGATTAGACAAAGAAAGGAGAACCATTGTGTTAGATATAGTCCCTGCCACAAACTGTAAATTCTAGGGTTACGTTGGGGGATTATCTTCACATATGTAGCAGAGCAGTTGTTTTGTGACTTTTTCTCTTCACATTTATCTTTAAATGTGCAGCCCTATATTAGAAATGTTGGTTTATAACCAATTTAAACATTAAACTATCTTTCTGCATTGATAGGTGCATGATGGAATTTATGGGCTTTTAATACATGTTTCACAATTCATACAAATCTATGGGTTTTTAAAACATGCTTGCAGTTCAGAAGGAAGTCAACTACAGGTTAAATTCAATGGTCAATGAATTCCAAACGATCTCAGAAGTATTTACAACTCATGTCATACTAATGCCATTGACAAAGGCCTTCAAAAAGTTGAACATGTATTGAAGCCTACCAAGTTTACCTGTGCCATTTAATTATTTTGGGGTCATTTAAATGGTTTATTCTTTGCTCATGTAACAATTGTTAATAAGTAATAAACCTCAAAAACGGCACCCACATATTTTTAAAGGTGCATGCTTCTATTAAAATACATTTCCATTTTTTCCCAAACAGACATGTCTTAAGCTTATCTATCCATGGTTGATATTTTGTGGTCCAATGAATTGGGTGCTTGCATGCTGCTTAATTTTTAAAGTTCACTCAACAAAGTTAGAGTTATCTCTGATGGCAACATGAATATGAATTCTTGAATTTTTGCAACCTAAAACATCACTGTCCAGAGTGCTTTACTGTGCCTTTTCAAAAGATCTTTAGAGATACTCCAAGCTATACCTATTCATTTGGCCTCCAGGTACCATGGTGTGCATGCACAGGCATGGCTCAGAAGGATCCGGCCTTTTTCCTTTTCCTGTCTTATTCAGTAACTTTGCAAGACTGAAGAATACATTCCAGGAAATCATAATGTTTTAAAAATGCTGTATCTTTTGTTATTAAAAGGAACCCATTAATTCAAAAAAGGTCAAAGATCTTTAAGGGAAATAACTTTTCCTAGGCTGAGATAATGTCATTGCAGCAGTTTGGTGCAGGCAGAATGAATAATTTCCTCAATTTTCATTTCCCCCTACAGACAACATTATACATTAGTAGCATTTGTAGCAAGTTACAAAGTAACGGCCTGCAGCAGGGGCTTATTTGTATCAGGCATTTGTGAGCACAGCCAAGAATTGCACAGGGTTAATATGATTATGCCATCTGTGATTTAGAATCTTGGTCTGTTAAATAGATACTGATGATTGAATAAAGATGGCTATGTCCTTAGGAAGGCATTGTCGGGAACTACTGTGAGAGTTAGAAATGAAAGGAGAGGAGGTCACATTTTAGCTGGAAGGTCTGCTTTAAAATGCATACATTTAGCATGAAAAATTATAGGTGTCACTGGGACCAACAATATCCATCCTTACTCTTATTATTCTATACATATTCTCGTGTGATAGACTGCATGAAATCACTTACTGATTGGGTATTTTATTAATATTAAAGCTAATTCCATAAAACTGAGAAACCTAATATTTTCTATGCCTTATGAATAGTGGATTGTGGATTGGATGGTCAACTAATGTTGTCATTGGATTGACATGAATGGAAAGTTCCTTTGTAATTTGTCTTTGTGAAGCCCTTCCGAAAGAGAACCAGGAGAGAGTTGTGGCATCTCACAAATTTCAGTTGATTGTTTGTGGAGTGATTATTTCACCTGAAAATGTCTATACAGGCAGTCCCCGGGTTAAGGACATCCGACATACAGAAGACTCCTAGGTACGAACTTTCGGGATTCCCTGCTCCCTTGTGTGCAGAACGGAGGCTTGAAGGGAGGAGGGGGCCGTTTGCATGACTTGCAAAATAAGTCTTTTGCTAAACTCAGCTGAGGTTGTGGGTGATCTTAAGGGTGGAGCTGATCGGTAACATCTTGTAATTGTTTAATGACCAAGACAAACTCTGCAGTTGTTTCTTTTTGGATATCAAAGCACAGCTTGCTCCAGAAGTTAAAGAATGTCTAGGCTCCAAAAAGTTTTTTTTTTGCTTTGTTTGCGATTAGCTCACAGTGGGGATTTTATACAGTAACTGACACCATGCCTCCTAAAATTATGTTTAGACAAACATCTGTCCTAATTGCATTTAATAAAATAATGTATAAAATGTATTAAAATAATGTAAAAAATAATGTTCCGACTTACATACAAATTTAATTTAAGAACAAACCTATAGTCCCTATCTCATATGTAACCCGGGGACTACCTGTATTGCTAAAAGATCTATGGTCTGTCTGACAATCCGATTACTTCACTATCTGCTGAATGCTTTAACCTGTTAAATGTTCATCCACTGTGTATGGGAAGTATTGAAGGTATGGAGTTTTCTAAAAGAATCTTTCACTTTTAAAATGGTTTGTAATGGATGCCTCCTCTTACGAATGCACTGCATTGAGACTTAAACTCACCCAAAATAGTCCACACTTCTTGACGCTTTCTGCCCATGTTGCTGCTCAAAACTGTTGCCCAAGCATTGTCAGGCATTGTTGCTTTGCTGGCTCACTAGATGGAAAGAACTGTATGTCACTTAGGAGCATGCTTCCCCAAATTCTTAGGCAGAACCAGCAATCAGATATTCTTTCAATCCACATTTCTATCTCTAATTTCTGTACACAAGTGATCTGATGACTACCAATGTCACATCATAGCCAGTAGCTAACCTAAAAGGTTGTAGATGGGACCCAGCACAATCTACATTTACAGTATGGGCCCCTTACATTAAGAAATCTATTACTACATTTTAGCAGAATACTAAACAGCATACTGTTCTTGTCAAAGCATTGTTAGTATTTTTAAATGTTGTATTTCATACTTACACTGGTAAATATAACATCCGTAGTTTTGAAAGTGTGTGTGTATATATATATATATATATTATTTATTTATTTAAATAAATACACACACACATACACATAACACGGACGTGAAACATATATGTATATATCCCATATTAAATGAAATATAGGCACTACTTATTAGTTGTGATGATTAGTAGCATCTGGAATAGTTTTGTTCTTGTTGGATGTGTAAAGGAGGAAATGGTTTGCTGACAAGGCGTCAGTTAGTAAAGCTTTAATGCTCATATATTTCTGTCATACATTGGAATGTTTCCCAAGTGATTAAGAAGAAAGACTAAAAAAGACAAGCAGCAGATGGGAAGCTGTCCTTATCTAGTTTTTAAATAATTACACACATTCAGAACTGGCATGTTCTAGATCCTTAGAAAAAATGATAATTACTGGGGAGGCACAGATCAAATGTTAAGCTGTAGACAGATTTTAGGCTAAGCCCATGTTGAGGACTTTTCCATATTTGTATCGTGCTCAGATAGTGAGGGGGCCTAATGGCCGGCCAGAAAAAACTGCATTTTGTTAATGTCTAGAAATAAACCAGTTATTTTCCACTCTGGTTTGCCGGGCAAGATTGCAGGGAGCTATTACTGCCACAGTGGGGAACAGCCAATTTATTTTAATGATCATATTTGGTTCTATGTGTTGTAATACATTTACAGCAGCTTTTTAACTATTTGTACAAATAAGTTGGAATTATATTTAGCAAGTAATTGGGATGTCCAATTGCTGAATACTTTTGACACAATTTTTTTGTTCTACATATTTGGAATTTTCATCCACACTGGGCAAATATATCAAGATATTGTACTGTATATTTTGCTGAGATTTCCTAAACTCGACCTGTAAATGTTTAATGACAGCAGAAAACACATTGGTGTATTTTTACGATTCACAATTAATATATAAATATAATAAATATCAAAGACGTAACCAGAATGCTGCAACTTTTACCATAACCTGAGATGCAAATAAATATGTACCATGGTATATTATAAATAAAATTGTAAGTTGCACCATTCACTTCCACCATTAGCAAAGGGAGGCTGGATATAGAGCAGCCTAAATAGCTTCATACTACTATTATTATTATTATTATTATTTAAAAAAAAAAAACATAAACAAGAGGGGCTGATTTCATAAACAAAAGGCAAAATTAGTTAACTAAGACCCACATTTGGCAAACAATACTGCTGCCAAGGTTCCCATACAGCAATAAACTTTTCATGGGAGTCAGTCAGAATACTCGAGAGTTTTACCTTGAGAAAAGTATTGTCACTTTGAAACTTCAGAAAAAAACTTGGGTTTTTCCAATGTTTTGCAATGGTTTGTTTAGCAGCAATCAGAATATAGACACACAGTTTAAGATGAGCCCTGGTAAAAACGTACAGTTGGAAATGTAGCAATGCTACCCAGTGGTCCCTACAAATTGTTTTAGAAAAAATGCACTCAGCATACGAAACACTCTTCCCCAAAACCTAGTAGCAGAGGGACATGTCCACCAGAGATGGTGATCCATGCCTAGGTCCTGACATCGCCGAAAACTTAGTTGAGACGCTAATGGGGAGATATACTTCATTATGGAAGGTACCATATACCATCTCATCATCACCTTAAAGTCGGACTCTAAGGTAAGGACATTAATGAAGCAGTTTGCTCTTCCCACCCATGTGCGGAACCATTCCATTGGAGATGATTTTTGAGCTCAGGATGCTTTTATCTATTGCTGTATTATTTTTTCTAGCAAGACTTTAGACCATCACACTATCTGGGCTACTGAAGTACTTTGCAGGATTAGAAAAAAGAAGAGACCTTCCCTTTGGCTTAGTTTAAATTATGTCTGTAGTTCAACATTTATATGTGTTTGATAATATGATATGGTTCTTTGGGTTGTAAATGTACAGTGGATTTTTAACCATGTAAAAAAAAATGTATAATCTTTCAGCAATTAGTGTGATGTCCAACTGTTGAATGCCCGAAATTCCCACTTTTTATTTTACATATTTGGTGTTTTCTGTTGACACAGATCTAAGACATCTGTTTTGGGAAAAATAGTGTTTTCCAAAAGAAACCACTGGCATATAATTATTTATTAAACTGATCTGATTAGTAGTATTTGACAGTGCTTTCATGACAACATTAAAAATGTAACTAAGACAATTTTTTGGGTGAAGGTGGTTAAAATGGCTGTCTTGTTTGTACTGCCAGTGCCACATAGAATGGAAGTCAGGGTACATCCAAAATGTTGCCAGTGGAACAGGAATTTAATGGGGTACTTGTATTGTCTAACAGGGAATAGCCTGCACTAACTGAAAGGACTTTTACTTTTCCCCTACATGTAAGACGTTTTGACTTTAGATAACCATTTACACATCTCAAAAGAAAAGCAGCATTGAATATATTTTTATTTTATGCCATGAACCTTCAATGGTTTTTTTGGGTAATTTCTTATCTGACTCTGAGAATCTGTATCTCAATTCTTCTGCCCCTGAGAATCTGTACCCCAGCTCTTCACCCCTTCACCATTTATACTGTAATGCTGCTGCCCCTGAAATACCATACCCTGATAAACCTATACCTGAGTATCTGCACCCTAATTTGCTTCACTTGAAAATATGATACCTAACTCTCTTTCCCCTTGGAATTCACATGCCAACTTTTTAAGACCAAAAAGTCTATGTCAAAAGTGTGTAGATTGCTGTATTGTAGGCCCCAAACTGTACTGGCCATATATCTATAGAAGATAGAACTAGAGCTATTTAACATCCCCATCTGCTCATGGCTAAAAAAGACTTGCAGCATTATATTGCAACCAGATGTTAACTATTTTAGCTCACAATGGAAACAAAAATGCCTAGTTTTGAAACAAGACTACTTTTTATGTTTGTAGTACGAAATACATAGTAAATCAATCGCTGACAATTAAATCAAGAGTTTCTGGGAAGCATTCCTTTATCTTGTGTAGGTAGTAAAGACATACACTTTATGTTGAGAATAATTTGGTATGACCAATTCCAGTTAACAGTAACTACAAGGCAGATGTCATCCATTTCAGCTGGGTCAATTAAAATTATTATTACACACTATTTCTATAGCCCCATCATATTACGCAATGCTGTACTAAGTCCATAGTCATGTCACTAACTGCCCCTCAAAGGAGCTCACAATCTAACGTCCCTACCATTGGCATATATAATAAAAAGTAGTCTAAGGTCCATTTTTGGTGGAAGCCAATTAACCTCACTGCATGTTTTTGGGATGTGGGAGGAAACCCATACAGACACGGGGAGAACCTGCAAACTCCATGTAGATAGTGTCCTGGCTGGGATTCGAACCTGGGACAAAGTGCTGCAAAGGTCAGAGTGCTAACCCCTAAGCCACCATGCTGCCAATAAACAATCAAAATATTTACTACCATTTGTACCAAGGAATTACAATGCTTTGTATCACATTTATAGTGGTTAAGAATACCATGTTTTTAACGTAGTTGAAAGCAAGAAGAAAGAAGCCCTGAATGATTGTTATTGTCTTGCCACCTCTTGCTACTCGGCATTCAGCATTCCTAGCATATAGTGATAACAGGAGGCTTTGGTTGGTAACCCCCCCATTTACTGATTTCTTTCTACCCTTCTCTTCTTACATTGCAGTAAGGAATGATTAGAGAAATAAAGAATAAAAGACAATAAGAATTCCTGTGCAAATGATGGTAACACATTATTTTACAACAACAAAGTTTATAACTTTCAGAGTTTACCTGTAAATTGTCTTTAATTAAGCAAAGTATAGTGGCAGCAGAAGTTAGCACTGGACCTCATTAGTATTCTAACTTTAAGTAGGTATTCTAAAGATATTCATATTCCATATTAAACTAAATGGTATGAGCAATGTTCTAATGATTTAGTTTGTTAAAGTGTAGTTGCTTTGCAGATTTGAAAATGTATTTAGCAAGGTAATTTTGAATTTTCTAAAAGATCAGTTTAAAGCAATATATTCGGATGCCACAGGATAGGACTGTAGTCCAGCTTTAGAAAATATGACAAGTATAGTATAATATGATAAGTGAGCATGTTCAATGGGTATATTTATGTATCAGTGAATGTGACGACCATTAACAGTGAAAAGGACAACCATTCACTGTCATGTCATGTCACTATCAATGTACCTTCCTGGTTCATGTATTTTAACAGAGTATTAATTAACCCCCATGAAAATTAAATATTGTGTGTTGGTTTGCTGTGGTGCCTCAACAAATCTACCCTGTGCAAGTTTTTTGCAGAACAGTGCATCTAAATTTTAAAAACGCAGGTGGACGCAGTTTCTTTAAGGAACACATTTAAAACAAGTGCAGACACACACTAAGAAATAGTTTCTCTTTACCTCCCCCTATAAAAAGCTTGTTGGTTACAGAGCTCAAGGGTAAATGTACACAGGAATATCAGGGAGTCAAAGCAGTGCAACTTTCCTGAGCTAAAAAACAACTTCTGCTGAGCTGTCTCTTTAGAAAACCCATGATGTGAATCACATGTAGTAAAATGTTGTATACATCAGTTTAAAAACATAAACTGTTCTTTAAAGTATGTAAACCACACATACTACATTAGTGTTACTTGACTTTTTTAACATGGGACATCCCTAAAATATGTTTCAGGTCTTTAGGTAACGCCTAATATATTGTATATTGTAATAATGTATACATTTCTGACAATTGAAGCGTGTCACCCCTACAGATAGCCAAAAAGATCATTTGTGTCACTTAAACTGACCTGAATGGCACAAATTACTCATGGCTCAAGGAACCCCTAGCGACCTCTGGAGCAAACCTGGTTAGGAAAAAGTGTGCTACATAAATAAACAATTCTGAAACACGGACATTATATTGAAAGGACCATTCTAAGGTGAATATATCTTTGACTTGAGATTGCCCTTGTTTTTGATCAAGCGATTATGCATTATACATAATTATACATAATGTGTATGGTACTTCTGACTGGGTCTGTTTTGTATATTGTCACACATACATTTAAAGCGCCTATAACAGAGTTTGTAACATTGGTATGCAGTTGTGTTTATTGTAAGGCGTCCTGTCCATGATATGTGAATGTTTTACAAGCAGTAATTTTGATAGTTTTGACAATGCTTCAAATGGCAATTTTTCCAAGCAGCTTTTGATGTGCGGATAAATTTTTATCAGTATGGAAATTTCCTTTCCTGGGTCTGGTAACGGAAAAACTATAATAGTCAGTTTATAGTATTATAGTCAGTTTTGTTTTTAGAAGTTTTTAAGTGGATGCTTCACGTTAATGTTTATTGTGGATGTATATTTTCTTGGATTGTAAGCTCTTCTGTATAGTGTCCTCTCCACCTCCTGGGTCACTGTCTGTATCTGTCCATCATTTGCAACCCTTATTTAATGTACATTGCTGTGTAATTTGTTGGCGCTATATAAATGCTGTTTATTATTATTAATATTAATTACAACTAATTTTGCATTATCTGAAAAGAGAGGACAGAATTTAGGTAGTGTAGCTCAAGGAAGCACAAGAATAATTTTATTCGGTATACTTACAGAAGTTTAAATGTTAAAAACATATCAAAAACTGCCCAAAAATGTAACATTTACAGTTCAGCCTGGGTTCTGGTGTCGCTGATCTTTTCAGGGGTAATATATACTCAAAAAGTTTACATTCATATCCAGATTGGGGTTCCATCTTTGCCAACTTCTTTAGGGTATATATGTTGGCTTGTGGTTTCATCTACCATCTAACATCCTGATATACTGGAATAAGTAAAGGCTTTTTGAATACAGAGCTATCCTTTGTTTGGAGAGTTATTTTCATTTATAACACTTGTAGAAGATTTCTCCCAAAGGACTGCCACTTGCAGGCTTTATAAGTATTGTGTTATGTATGGGGCAATTGTTTTTTAATGCCTGCAGTAGATAGCGGTTACTATGATATATCATGCAGAATCTGACCTGAAAGGTGTCATAAAGATCTCACAGTACCAGTTTTTGTTGAATTAAGTAATAGCCAATATGTAGGAAGTAATAGCCAATATGTAGGATAAACAAGATTCATCTCTTATTTTAAATCTAAGATTACCTGTATAAATTGAACCTCTGAACTGGCTTAAAGCCGGCTGCTCTACATTTAGGGATTAAGTCAGCTCTTTTTGTGTGTTTTGTCATAGAGATTGGGCTGTTAAAACAACAGCAGGTCAGGAATAAATGTGTCATGATGCACCAAAAATTTTAGTAGGTCCAGGTGCAGGCTGTTAAAAAGATTCCTCTGTTAAGTATGTATATTGGTATTGTAAAGAAGCCTTCATTTCCACTTTATATTATCCCACTTCCTTACTCCAGCATTAGGCTACCAACTAGCTATAAAAATTGACCTTGGTACTAATGTTGATAATAGGAAGAGATTTTAATTCTGGTGTTTTTTTTTCCTGAAAAGGTGGCAACTTCATTTAGCCTAGGGAACCATTTTTTCCTTATGGTGCTATAAAATGCTGGATATTTGTAAAGGACATGACTGCTTGAAACATTCCACTCTTAGAGGACATGACAGAATCCCATCTAATTGTACTGTGCATGAATCTTTTTCACAATTTGATTGATGGACCAGCTTCCCCCTCAGGTCCCACTGGCTGACCCGTTCCACCTTGGAGATAGCTCTAAGAGCTGCCATGTTGCATAAGTAAACTCTAGCAAGTGGTATTTATATAAGAACGACTAATGTCTCATTATGTACGTATTGTTATCTCTCATTATATATTTTTGAAAGAGGAGACATAAATATTGTTGTATGTGTTTTACGCCCTCTCACAATCATTATAATTTGTTTTACTCTGAGTAAGATTGATGGATATGTGACAAAGAAGAGCATACTGACTAGAATCAACATGCAGGTGGGCTGTAAAAATGCCTCTCATTCAGTGAACTGTACTTACCCTAATGCCTGTGTGCACATTGAATTGATTTGGGTGTAATCCCAATGCAGAGATATTTTCTTGTAGTCACATGAAGTTATACTCAAACCAAATACTTGATGTCATCTGTAGATATGATGTGTTCATTGGTGCTCCGGGAATGTACTGCATGTGTTACTGGTCCTGGAATACAGTAATTGATGGGATGGCTGGGAAGCAGTCACAACCTGTCAGTTGTGTTTATGGATTAACCATGCAATAGTCATTATGGAACAAGTAATTGTAACAAAAGTAATTTAGATAGATGGATCTGGTTAAAATAGAGAATAGACAATCTCGAATTACATTAACATCGGAGTTTTTGGTGATCATACTGCCTTGGGCACCTCCTTTGTACAAGCACTAATTATATTCAATGATTACTGTCATCCTAACAAAAAAAGGAAGAACAGTTCAGTGTCTGTTTGATATCTAGAGCTTTGATTGGCCTGTACAATCCACAAAACCAAAGCCTGCAGAGAACAAATAAAGCCTGCAGAGAACAAATTTGTTCCAGCGGAGTTCTTCATCCTGTTCCAGCGCAGTACTTCATCCTGTTTGTTCCAGCGGAGTTCTTCATCCTGTTCCAGCGCAGTACTTCATCCTGTTTAGTTCAAATTTAAAACTTACCTGCCAGTCAAGTATAAATAACTGACACACACACAAATTGTTTTGTAATTAATATTTTTACTAAAAAAAGTATAAAAATAACAATAAAAAAATATTAATATATAAAATGTCCTAAAATGTTTTTTTTATAATTTTTTTAAGTGCATGCAGGTCTCTTCTCGTCTCACGCACTGTCTTTGCCACTTCCTTCCATTTCTGGTCCATTGCCTCCAGTTTGTCCATGATTTCCTTTTTTTGGGAAACAACATCTGTGTAGAAATAAAAAGAAGAATATTAAGTACACATATATTGTGCAGTCGACACATGGATATGACACATTTTTGCATAAACAATATATGAATGCTTACCAACACATCTTGCCATCTGCCCTGACGTGCCTGTCTCTGGACCTTCTCGTTCTCCCTCTGATACTTTAAGAGCAAACAAAAATAAAAAGTTAAATTACACACAATTATATGCAACCTACCTCTCTAAAATTTGGGTACATACCTGGCTCAATTTCCACCACAGATTCCACTACCTCCTCTGCAGGGGAAACCAGAATCAACTCTGCATAAAAATAAAATCAAAAGCATATTTGAACTATATCTAAAAAAAATGTATTTTTCATATTTAGAAAATTATACATTTTTTCCTATTAAATATATACCAATATCCTACCTTCCACCTCTTGCTGCTCCTCCGGACGCACCTGCGGCTGCTCCTCTACCTCCCGAGCACGTCGTCCTAATGCATAAAAACATATACAGAACCAAAAACTGTCATTAAAAAAATTTTAAAACAAATTACAATAATAAAAAAATTACTAATAATTTAAAAAAATATATAAACAAATACAAATAAATTAAAAATAGTTTCCAAAAATATTACATAACCTCAAAAGAATAATTTTGGCAAGGTATCTCAGGGTGGCGATCAACCTCTGCTCAGGTGTAATGGACTTCCTCATGAAGGTATCTTGTTTCTGCAGCAAAGGTGTAACTGCAGAAAGTAATTGCTGGAAGCAGACATCTGACATACGCAGATAATTCTTGTAGTCATCTGGGAATGAGTGGCGCAGTTCCCGTAGCAGATTCTCATGTGAAATGTTGTCTCGGTCCAACAACCAATCAATACCACATTTGCCGCTTCTTCTCAACGTCCTCCTCTTCAAGCAGACATATCAAAGCAAGAGCTGCTTTCTTCTTCCTTGAGAACACTTTGAAGGGCATATTGCACATAGGGACAAAGGAACAGTGTGGTGAATGTCATTCGTTTGATCCAAACGTTCGTACACAGTATTTACTTCCTGTGGTGCACGTCACTTCCTGTATCGTTCAAACGATCGCATCTATCGTGTGTACAATATCTTTGAACGATCGTGTCGTTATCGGTATGTACAGGATTGGTGCTATACGATCGTTCGCAGATATCATGCAGGATCGTTCGTCGTTCGTTTACCAACGATAATAATTGGAAGTGTGTACGCAGCTTTAGACGCTCCTGCAAACATTTTAGTTTTTCAGGCTTGCTACCTAATGCGACCCTATAAAAGGATATAAAATTTACAGCATATGATCCATAAAATTCAATATTGAAACATTGCATTCCACAACTATTAATAATGTGTCATAGAATAATTTCTGTGGGGGGGGGGGGATAAATTGTAAAGTACTATGTACACGTGTTGTCAGCCATATACAAATGCCTGTAATAATAATGCCTATTATTTACTCACTGAGCCACTGGGGAAATGAAATGTTTGCAATGATTTGAGAGCTGACTGAAAGCTCCAAAAGAGCTAAATAGATGACTAGCATTAGTATAGTAATTAACACCTAAATATTAGGTCAGAAAAACTATCACCTCGTGGACAACCGCACTGTAAAATAATAAAATATACTTACCTATTTTCCTTACCTGTGTGTGTAAGTTGCAATGCACTTATAATTAAGTGCTACAGAACATGTAATGTTTGTAATGGGAGACCACAGTTCTAATTTAGGAGGCAATCTGAGACTTGATTACACACATTTGCTCTTGCACCCACCTGCTGCCTTTAGATTCCATTAAATCCCATTTATGTACATGTACTAGCTAGCAACTACATATTCAGTATTTAAAGCAAAATGTTTACTTTCTAACTTTAATAATTAAAATTGTAGGGAGGGAAATTGTATGTTTATGATATTCTGTAACTAGTTGTGTCAAAATGGCACTGGCCCAATTTCTAACTGTTTTCCAGTGGGCACATGCATAAGAATATAGTCAAAAACATACCTGCAGAGAATAATTTATTTTTTTATTGGTTTTCCCAATGATACAACATATGTGAAGAAGACAGTATTGGATTTTAAATACATGCAGGGGATTTTCATACTGTTACTTTGTCTAGGATTCAGTAGTCTGCTAATCTGTCTTTTCTTTGAGCTGCTTCTTCACTTCTAGTTTTTTGTGAGTAAAAAGATCACAAGTTTGCAAAACATGTCCAGAGCAAAGATAGGAAAGTATTCATGGCATCTGAGCACAATTAGTGTGGAATGTCTGCTAAACCAAGCAAATGCATTTAATGTATTTTTCATTGTATTTTACGGAAAGCATAACGACCATCTCCAGTAATATGGTATTTTCCCTTTTTTATGTAAAGATAGCAGCATTCATTGTAAATTGATTTTGCATTAAATATCAGATTCTGTCTCAATTTATGGCTTTGAATATGACTTTTGCTAATGTCTGACAGTGGGAGCTTAAGATCAGAACATTTCACAATTCAGGAACAGACAGGAACATGGAGGTCAGAATACATACCCAAGTAGAATGTTTCTGCCACAGAGTATTTATTACTCTGAGAAATGCTACATACAGTCTGTTCATGTATTACCCAATGACTGGGTGCTGCAAACATCTAATGAATTCTCATAAACTTTGTGAGAACTAGTGGTATTTAAAAATCTGGCTTTAAATTTCAGCACATAAGGAATATGCTATTTTAATCCCCACATAAATCACATTATGAAAAGTTCAAACCTAACCATATAAAATGTCATGTTATCCAATTTTCACAGTACAGGTTTATTAAGACTTCTTTTATTCCATTTCAATTCTAACAAAAATTGATTTCTAGATTGGTTGCTACATCTTTTTATGTTTTTATATTACATTAGCCTCCAAGCCCTTATTTCTAACTTTTAAACCAAATCTTAATATAGTTTTACGGATTTGCCAAAATTTCCATTTCCTCTGAGCAGATGTTTTTGCCCTTGCCAGTTTATGTACCAAACCACACCCAGGAAAGTGGACATGCTGCCAGTAGCCAAAGGATAATGTCATATTAGAAATAATTAAAACAATTTTCAACTGCCTATGACTCCCGGGAAGCTTTGCTATTTACTCAGCCCAACTGGGAAATTGTAGTTTTGTAGTGCGGGATCAGAATGTATTCAGCAAGGTATGTGTTGCTATCATTATAGTACACTGTATTCTAATATCGATTAACCATTCCTTTTTTAGGGCAGAATGAAAAATTAAATCTAAATGACAGTGTATCTAAAGACCCAATTTTTGTTTTGTTAGTGTGGAAGGGTTAAACTTCTGTAAGGGTCTTACTGCATGTCTCTGGGGAGTTTAATGTGGATTACGATGTTCTTCACAGCTGATAATTGTTAAATCCATAAAACCATAGATAGATATGAGGTATGTATGTTACAAACTCCCTTTCTCTATATAACTATTGTTTCTCCAGCGTAATTGAAATCATCCAGCAGAGAGGTTATAAAGTTGTAGACATTCCATATACACTAACTGGATAAAACCAGGACTGTATAACCCAGAGGTCAGAAGGTATAGCATATAAATTATGTCCATAAGGACAGCATAACTGTAAAATCGTTGAAAACTGGAGATGTTTTATTTTTGCAGTGATTTATTTTTTTCTCTCAGTATGATGAAAAGTCACTTTTGTATCCTAGGAGAAAAGCCATATATCACTTTTATAAATATACACTGTCAATTTACAAGTAAAGCCAACTACATCTATATTGTTCATATCACCTGTAATCCCCTGTGCTGTATCCAACATGTCATGTTATAATTACTATACATGTCAGCATTATTAGGTATAGTGTGTGGCTCTTACCACCTCCTCCCACTGTTATCATCAAGGTATTCACAAGATATGATAGAGCAATATCGAACCATACAGTTGTAATAAGTGATTGATCGATAACAAGGATTTTATTTATTTGTTGTGTAGTAAAGTTTGCCATATACCATGCTGGCATGTGTTGAGAAACCCTGTAGTTCTCTAAATGTTTCCTGTATCTAATTTTTTTTTGCTGTGTCCCATTAGGGAGATTTTCCCTCTATTCAGGTGTTAGTGACAGTTCCCATCAGTTTTTGTCCTGGTGAATATTGTGGTTCCCAGGATAAAGAGAAAGGGTGAATCTCCCCAGTGATGGTAGTAAAATCCTGATGAGTTTTAACTTTGTCCACACTGTCCAAAACGTACAAAAAACAACAACAAAAATGGAACTTTAAATACATTGCAAGTTATCATTTTTACAGCCAACAATAAAGTGGCCAGTGTTTGGTACTCATGGGAAAGTCATTCAACTTTTACAACTCCAATTTTTTTGTATTACTTTTTTTGGGAAAGTATATTTGGGCCTCTTTTAACACAGCACATTCCAACAAAACTGTATTCTAACTCCAGAAGAACACTGATTAACCTTCTAAGAAATCCCTACTTGACCTTTCGCTGAATGAAGCTTCTGGCAACGGCGGCTGAAACAACCAAGTACTTGCAGCAACCTTTCTCTGTAGATCAGGACCCTGTTCTCATTGAACCACAGTAAGCAAAACAGAGCAGGGTTCATTTACTCTTTCAAGTCAATTTAGAAGACGTGTTTATTGACAAAAAAGTAACAAAACCAAAGCCTAGTGCCCGCACAGCGGCTTTCAGAGAATTTTTACATTCTCATTTTATCACCTCCTTTAAAAACTTACCAAAATGTTTTATGTTCAGTTTTACACTTCGGTGACTAGCGAATATAAGATATGCATGATTAGATGTGGAAAGATTTTTGTATTAAACATGACAACATATTCTTCTTAAAGTATACCTGTAATGAGAAAAATATGTGGTCTCCTCCTGGGAGTTCTTGTTACCTGGCTGTGTCTGGTTTCAGTACTTACAGTATGAGTCAGAAACTAGGAACGACCATGCAGCAAACAAAAAAAACAAAAAAACGCAGCCTTATTTATCTCTGTA
>NC_092859.1:108104225-108124432 GCF_032062135.1 Pyxicephalus adspersus
TTCTGCCTATGCGTGGCCCCGCATTGGACTGTTTTATAGACGCAGGGAATTGTAGTAGTGTTGCTATTTCAGTTTCAAGTTAGGCCTGCAACTTTGTCTAAGTTTTTAATTTTGGCCCACTTTGTATTTGAGTTTCATTCCCCCACACTCTATAAAGCAGCAGACCAAAGTCCCTTTGCATAAACAAAATATGATATCTTACTCTTAAGACTTTTCCCCTTGAAGTTTTGGGAAGCCACTGAGTTCCAATCAGTCTTCTGCTGCAACTATAAATAAAGCACATGTGCTCTCTAATTTAGAGGTTAAGACCTGGACTTGGACTGGGTGGCCAAGGAACCCTCCTAACTCTTGGTCGTCTCCAAGACTCCTAAATCAGGCTTTTCATAAAAGCCAACTCTCTGGCAGATAAACACTTCCCTGGAGCCTTTAACAGGTAAAGCGCTTTAGCCTGAGTGCTATATACACCACATCCAAACACTTCCCAGCCAATCAATGGGACAACCTGTCACAATATGCATGTTTTGCATGTTCAGCCTGTTCATGCCTGCAGCGGATTCTACAGTGCCATCTGCAGGCTGAAGGTGGCAGTACTCATCTATCTAATACTGTAATTGTCAGATGCAATGGGGCTGATTTATTAAATCTCTCCAGGGCTGGCGAGGATGCACTTTCATCAGTGAAACTGGTTGATCCAGCAAACCTGGATTGAATCTGGTCCAGGATTAAAAACATTTGCTAACAGCAATAGCAATTGATGTTTAGGAAATACATTCCAGGTTTGCTGGATCAACCAGGTTTACTGATGAAAGTGTATCCTCTCCAGCCTTGGTGTGCTTTAATAAATCAGGGCCAATGACAGTATAAGAAAGGGTAATTGAAACATATTTATAACATACACAATATATAAGTAAATTAGCTACAAAGTTATTGCAAATTTAACATTTTAATTATTGTCAATATAACCCTTTGGTCTGTGCTTGTAGGCATCAATGACCTCTGGGGCCAGAGTAATGCAATGGCTTATCTTTAAATTTAAGAAAATGTATCATGTGATACCAAATCTATTATTTTTTTAAGCATTATTACAACTCCTAGGGCCTGAAAATGTTATCAATGATTTAGCATTAATGGATAAATACTCTAAATCCAACAAAGCAAATACCAGGAAAGTGTATTTTATGTAAACACACATTTTGGGTAATGGTTAGGCTCATGGCTTTTGCCAGGTCAATATTATGAGTTGCTGTACAGCTACTTATAGGTAATCATAGGGAAGGGTGTCTTTTTGCAGATTGTAAATTGCCCTACCCTTGAAAAAAATTTGCTTAACTGTGGGGTTAAATGTAGGTTCAGTAATCCAGAAAATGTCTTTCAAAATTTCCTTAATACTAAATAAAAAGCTGTAGCTAGGAATAAAGTCATGTATGTAAACATCAGGCCTTATGAACAGACTGAAGAATAGTGGTCATTGCATAACATTATTATTCATATTACTAGATGTGGTCAGCTGGATACTTTAGCTTCTTACTAAACTCTCTATTTATAACAGCATTTTAAAACACAGAGACATAAACAGCTGAATCACAGAGTAGAATATAATTAATGTTGTAAAACCCTTTTCCATGTGAGATTTAGGAGGAACATGTTAACTTCTAAAGCAATTCACATATTCCATTCTGAGTTCAATAAACTCAAGTGACATAATGTCTCGTGTTAACACCCAGTGAGAAGAAGCAAAACAATAAATTGTCAGAATACAAATTCATATACTGATTTGTACATACTAAAATTGTATATCTTTGGTCAAAATAATTGCAGCAGATGGATTGTGCTCACTAAAATATGAAAACCTATGAGTAACTTTTTTATATCTTCAGATTATACAGAGGTAAAATAGCTCTGTGTGTAAATAACATTGTGTCTTACCTGTTTATTTCTGATAGATGGGGATACTGTATTTTTCCTGCATGAGGCTATGGTATATGTGACTATTCCCTGCTTGTTTCCTTTCTTTACTTACTTCGCTCATTCTGGGCCATGATTCAGAGTAAGCATTCAGATAGTGTTTGGACATTATTAGTTATTTTTTTAATTAGGCTGCGCTTTGTATGATTATGTAGTGATACAGGGAATCAATTTAAGGAAGAAGGGGACCCCAAACTGTTAATTTTTTGCTCTTACAGTGTTTTATCAGAACCCCAACTCCCCAGAACCACAGTTTCCTATTTGTATTTGCTTTGTAACTGCTATCTCTCCTCCCAAAAATTTGTTAGGCAGTGAGACAACCAAGTTCAATCCCCTTTCTGTATAGTAAAAGCAGCACTCACAAACTGCACTGCAAAAGATTTATGTGATCCCCGGGAAAGACAAATCAAAGGGTAGCAGCATGCAGTATGTATTGGAACTTGTGAGTTCTGCATCATACTGCAGAAAACTAGGGAATAATACTGCATTGATGTTTCAGTGTTTATAGGGAAAGTATATTATGTGTGTAGGTATGTATATATATATATATAAATATATATATATACTTAGATTTGTTATTGCAATCTTTACTTTCTCCCACTCTCCCAGTTATATTGTTTTGTTATTTTATGTCACTGGGGAATCTTTATGTCATGGTCATTGTTTATATATATATATATATTTCTTACTTCCTGATCGTACCAAAGCTTGACAGCCCTTTCTTTCCTCCTGCACATTCCCATTGGTCAGTTGGATTGCCTATCATGGTGGAGTGCCAACAAGAATGTATTGGGGCAGGACCTAGCATTAATCTGAGGTACTATCAGAGCTTTGCTTGCCGGAACAGCTGGTAGTCATCCATGGCAGGGAAGTTTGGGAGGCTCCTTCTGGTATGCACAGGAACATATAGATGTTGTGTTTGATATACACTCCCTTCACATACTCAATGTCAACCCATTTTAAGGATGAGAAGATGGGCAAACATCTCTTAGATAATGGCCTCCCCATTGTCCTAGGTCATTGCACCAAAATATTAACTTATATTTATTTACTGTGTGTTCCCTCCCATTGTTATGGCAACATTAAATCATTTTGTTGTAAATTGTTATAAGGATATATTTTAATTTTGGTATGTTATGTTTTGCCAGCCCATTCGTTTTACCTGGATGCCAATGCACTGTAATAGACCAAGAGATGAGCATACACCATGCATGTGCATTTTATTAGGCTGTTGGTGCATTACTGGAATGCATGGGTGTGAATGGGCTGTTAATATTAGCAATACTGACTACAATGAAGGCCACATTGTGTTATTTCAACCCATGGTTTCATCTGATGGTATATTGGAGGTATTGTGCACTTCGTTGGGATGACAAAAGTCTAATTTTCAATCGTAATTTTTAGTTTGTAATGTGAAGGAACATTAGATTTGGTACAAATATACTTTTGTACTTCCTGACTAATTTTACAAGTACATTTTTTGCATAAATAATTCAGTTGTATGTTTGTGGTATGGCTCAAGCCAAGAGGGACATAGTGTGTGGAAATCATATTGATCTTTATCAGAGTACACACAATCATTTTGTACATACACTACACGTATTAAAGCTGAATTTTAGATGTTTCACAATAATTCAGATCTGTAATTATTAAAATAATATTATATGACTTGGTATTAGACTGGGAGAGGGAGAAGCAGCACAAGGAACCATTCCAGTGTGCTGCAGTGCAAGGGCACTTTATAGCATAAATAAACATAGCAAAATAGGGAAGAATACACCCATAGGTTTGTTGATTTTCACTTCACTGTCTAGTTATTTGCCTGCAGGAAGAACTGTAAGTGACAGTAAATCTGCATCAAGGAGAAAATGGGTTTCCTCAACACAGGCTGGGCTGTGCCATGTGTAAATCCTATGACTGAGCAGACAGAAATACAATCCCTTTGACAGTTAGATAAGCTGTAATATAAGTATTGATTTGGTGCATTAAGCTATTTTTCTGGAGTTCAGTTTTAGGAATCCAACTGGTTCAATATATCTATAAATAATAAACATTTATTATTTTATATTATAATTTCCTTTATGTGTCACTGATAGTATATGTAATCCATTGTCCTTGGCTTTTTATTGAACATAATAATTTTGTCTTGGCAGCTGATGTGCTCATCGATCCAAAGTGCACTGTTCGAGGAAGAAGACAGAGTAAAGAAACTTCAGCAAAAAGTGGCTTCCCTTGAGAAACGCAACAAACAGCTCCGGAATCGTGTGAAGAAGGTCAAGAACTCTCTACGACAAGCAAAAAAGAATGCCAGAAACATGGAACTTATTAACAGAAAACTCAATGAAAAACTTTCGTCAGTGGCTCACTCTGGACAAATGACTCACATGAATTCTTTTAAGCAAAAAAATTCTCATCCATCATATCTCAAAGTCTAGTGTATTATACTGGTGACCCTAATATTAGTTCTGTGCAAAATATACACAAAATGTGCATCATAAGTCATATTTATAACATTTTCTGAAATATGCTCTAGGGAAGCTACTATGCTAAGCATGTAAATGTATATAATGTATATTTCATCTCCTCTTTGTTATAGCTGTATTACTAAGTGTAGCAGGACACTTTCTTCAACAATATATATATATATATATATATATATATAACACATAGAACAGCATGGTCTGATGATATGTGTAGGGATAGGCTGATAATTTTGTGAAAATTATTTCACAGAGAAAATCCTTTTTTCACTAGTAGAAAATGATAAAGCTTTTGTGAATTTAACTTGCTGAAATTTCAAGTTAATTGCAAAGCCCCTAAACATGGTAATGTCACTAAAATTGCAGGGGAAGTCAAAGGAACCAGTGGAAAAGTTAAAATATGGTCACAAAAACACTCCTTTCCTAAGTTGACTGACTTTTTCGGCCTGACATTTCAAAGCCACAAAAAATATCACTGTGACCAAACTTTTTGGGGGTTTTATAGAACCTGTGGTAGCATGTCCTAATTAAAAAACACTATTAAAAACTATGTAACTTTTCAGTAAAATGCATTTTCCTCAATATTTTTTTACCTTTGATATACAGAAAAACAATATGCTTACATAAAACGTTTTCACTGGGAAGGTATTCCAACATGTCCCCATCACACACAACAATTTTTGTGACAATCATCGATTCAGAAGGCAGACACAGAATCTCTGTAGAGTCCCAGAACAAGAGACAAAGTGAGGTCAAGTTTCAAGCCCACATAAATACCAATGAAATCACATTTCCATAAGCCTTATCTATTATACAGTTTAAAGTCCAACCCAGTTGTATCTCTATTTTTTGTGAACTCAACTTCTAAAGTTTCTTAAACAGAAATATTGGGATGAGGTTGATTAACGAAAGGGGTTTAGGCTGTTCACTTAGCACCTAGCAATGGAAAATTCACTTAGCTTAGCTAATAAGATAAAACTTTTGCCACAATTATGTGTAATCAAACAAATCATGTTTTTTCTCCCTATATTTATTTGCATGTGATTGGATATTATTCACAAAGTGATTTTTTGTTAAATGACAGGAGTAATACATTATTAGAGCTATACTCATAATACGCATCAAAAATAAAGTGGGATTAAGGCAAAACCCAACGCTTAATCTATCCCAATGTTAAAACAAACAGAAAACGGGAAATCCAGTATTTTGGAAAATCAGCCTGGGTCCTATTTCTTTAAATGAAATACTTTCAAAATGCTTCCCTTCTTTAGTTTAAAAACTACATTAGAAAGAAGAAACCAGCAGGTACATTTGATTTAAGGAATTACTGATAGATATGTTACTCATCTATAGCCAACCTGTTTTCATGTTTTCAAAGTATTTTCCAGTGAATAGAAGAACTCCAATTTCAAGGCTCCATGGGCTACAATGGAATTAGCTTTACCAAATCCACTATGAGAACTTAAATATATATAGCTTTACCACACAGACTTCATAGGTCTGCCAATCATATTCACATGTTCAAACCTTTTTGTCTTCTTTCCTATAGCACTAACGTTAATAAATGTGACCAAATACAAGCAATAGTAGCTTATACAAAAATTACTCTTTTTTTTAACAATGTTTAAAAAGTCACATACCAACAGTAAAGACAGCATGACTCCCAATGTTCACTTGAAGCTGCAATCTCTGTTTATACAATTTATACAAAATAAGTGACACGTGAGTGATGCTTATAATTAACCAGTCGTATTTGATTTGTAACCCTTGGCACATTTAGCCTGGCATATTACAGAGTAAAAGAGCGGAGAAAATAGGTCATGTATGCTGTACACTAATCTCATTATTAATCCAAGTCAGGAGGATAAAGACTCTTCAGCAAAGCCCTTTCCACTGACCCTCATATTCAAAACACTTGGTGTTCTTTTGCTGCCTAATTACATTAGTTGAAATTAGTCTGCAACTTACTTTTCTAGTTACTTTTAATTTGTCCAAAATGTTTGAAGGTCAATGTAGACAGATAGACTAGATAAATATGAAAGAGTGGATAACTCTTTTAAATAATGAAAAAAATACTATTTTTTAAAATACATTTTTTTTCAATTAGAAGGGGAAGAACCCTCCCCTTCTGTCTTTATCGATGCAATGGTAAAGACCAGGGGTGTCAAACTCTGGCCCGCGGGCAAAACCTGGCCCGCCATGTCCTTTTTTTGGCCTCCAAAAGAATTCCTAATATGGATTGAAGCTGGTCCACTGCTACTGCAATCTGTAGTAACCGCGGGCCAGCTGCAATTTACTGAGCCACTGTTCTATAGGCGCAAGTACAATTCCGCTACTACAATTCCCAGCGTCTCTATACCAGCGGCCTCTCTGCCTATGCTTGGCCTATGTCAGGAACTATGGCCAATGTCAGTAATATGCAGCGGATTGATCTATATATTTTAGATCAATCCACTGCATATTACTGCATGCTCTTCTCATGTGTTCTTGTTTCTTCTTATTGAGATGAATTAATTTTTCAATAGATTTCAAGTTTGGCCAGTGACTTGGTCTAAGTTTTTAATTTCGGCCCTCTGTGAATTTGAGTTTCACACCCCTGGTAAAGACTGAATGGGAAACCAGGAGCCTTCTGGCATTTATAGGAGGGGGTGCTGAGAAGTTCCTGACTTTGCCCAGAAAGAAGAGATTATGAAATAACACATTTATTGAACATATTCCCTCCTGAGACTGTTGCACTTGGTACAGCGTAGTTGCAGCTTTTCTAGACCGTTCAAATAAAAGTCCTTTGGTTGGGCCGCAAACTAGCTCTAAGCAGCATCTTTGATGTCAGAAATGTCCTCAAAACGTTGCCCCAGGTGTTTCTTCAAATTCAGGAACAGATAATAGTCCGAAGGGGCCAGGTCAGGTGAGTAGGGGGGATTGTGGAACAATTGGAAACCCAGAGTGTTCAATTTGTCAGCCACAACGTTGGACGTGTCCGCAGATGCATTGTCCTGCAAAAAAAAGAATCCCTTTGGTCAACTTTCTACAGCAATTTGTCTTAATTGCCTTATTCAGCTGATCCAGGAGGTTGGCATAATACTGTCCGGTGATACTAGAGCCCTGAGGTAGGTAGTCCACCAACAAAATACCATCTTTGTCCCAGGAAAACGGACGCAATGACTTTTCATGGCCGATTTCTGGGTTTGGAACTTTTTCGGCCACAGTGTGGCACCATTCCTTTGACTGTTCCTTGGTTTCAGGATCATGGATGTGGAGCCAGGTTTCATCCTCAGTCACTAACCTAGCCAAAAAGTCCCGTGCAGCTTCAAAATGGGCCGAAACGGCTTTGGATGCTTCAACTCGTTTCTTCTTCTGATCACTGTTCAAACATTTCGGCATCCACTTTGCTGAAAGCTTGCACATGTCTAGGATAGTGGTGATAACAAACCCAACACGCTCCCGTGAGATGTCAATTATCTGGGCTATCTTTTTTGGAGATATTCGCCAGTCCTCAATAATCAGCTCATGGACAGCATCGCAGGTTGCCGGGTCAGTAGAGGTTGGGGCGCCCAATGCGGGGCGCATCTTCAACAGTGAAATGCCCAGTCTTGAAACGAGATATCCAGGTTTTGAGAGTGCTGTAGGAAGGACACATCTCTGACTTTCCCTGGAGAAACAAAAACTTCATGACGGTCCGTAACTCCAACGACGTGAAACTTGCTTGTGCCTCTGCCATCACAGCTTCTCACTAAAAGAAAAAACACTTTTAAGAATCGCAAAGACCTGATATTTGCACAGTTAAATACTAAGATATTAGGCTGTCATATGCCCCCACACTCATTTTTCTATTTCATCTAGAAGGGGGCAAAGCCAGGTACTTCTTAGCACCCCCTTGAACATTAGAAATCCCAAGAGGCTTCAGGCTGCTTTTCCTGTGCATGCCAGATCTTGCACATGTGCAGAAGGGCTTTCCCTGCAATGTCAATAATTGATCGATTTCACGTATGCGCAGTGAGACTGGCACTTTTAAAAAAAAAATTCAGAGAGGAATGAAGATAGCAAAACCTGCTGGTTTCTCCACACCAGGACAAAGACCGGTGGGACCGATTGGAATAGAAAAGTGGGTGGGTTGAGGGCTCTGTGGAAGTAAAGATATGTGTTATTTTTTTTTATTTTATTTTTTTTTAATGGAAGTTCCGCTTTAAGTAAGGATTTCAATTTTGTGAGCTTGCTGCAGACACCACCAGTTGCAGCTTTTGGGGGGCAATAGAGGAAGGACAATTCACATCCTGAAAAGTCACTGCTGTTTTCCATCAGATAAGTTGGTGCCAAGAGGTAACCCCACTCCCCTGAGGCCTATGCAGGAACAGTTGCCTGAGGTGACCACATATTAAGAAATGTGCTGGCAGATATAAATGTATGAAGAAATCATCATGAATGCATGTCTGACTTAAACTAATTTGTGGAAGACAAAATTGCCATGAAAGCCTAATTTATCCCCCAAGAAAACAATGGAGGTATTTCTTCATTACTTTAAATCAGAAGTAAATGCTAGGCTCCCTAAACCTTCGATAGTAATGCCATCAAGGATAATGTACATGTATTATCCCATCCACCATCCCATCCATATGGTAGGAGACCTGCTGTACATTTACATGTTTTTTTCAGTCTGAACATATGCTGAGTGACCAGTCCATTCACATTCAGAATACAGGAGACGACATTGCTTACAAAAGAAGCATTCATGCAAAGTGAGATAACTGTCTGTTATATGTCTGGAATTCCTTAAAGATGTCCTTGTCCAGGAAATGAAAGCCATAAAAACCCCATCTCCTTGAAGAAAATAAGCAAATGCCTCTAATTTCTGAAACAAACAGTGATTTCCCATTGAACCCCAGATATTGGAAATGTTATACATAATGCAGCAGAACGGGTTGTGGTTATTATCTGCTAGAAGGAACTTTTAAACATACAGTTTTAACATTTGTTTCTCATATAGTCATGATAAATGTTTATATAGACAAAAACTGTGTGAATGTGTATCAAAATGATGTTTATTAAATTGCATGAGTAGCCAAAACTTTTTCTGCATTGGATAGAGTGGGGAAGCTTTAAAACCTCTGTAAGTTTCCTTTTATTTTTCATCACAAAAGCATATATAGAAGTAATAAAAAAACTCTAGAAAGAAAATTTGTCCTGAAAATACGTGTCCATATTGGAATTATTCCCCTCTCATCTTTTTCTGGTGACAACAGTAAAATGCAGTATTTTCCATCACTTTGGGCTTATTCACACCAGAGTGTATGCACATTGTAGTGCCTGATTTTTTTTTTTTTAAATGTGTGTGTAATTCTATGTTATACATCATGGTGTGAACTGAAGCCATATGCCATAGAGCCAATTGCCTTCTTCTTGTATTGGGCAACAACAAGAGGGGTGGAATTTAGGTTGTCATCCTCCCCTATTCTATGTACAACAGGTCATTCTGCTAGTTGGTGGAGCTCTATAGTGACTATAACTAGACTGCACACTGTAATTTAGGGTTGATCTGTAGTTTGTATCACAGTAAGAGTATATATCTTCTTCCAGCTTTCTACATAGCAGACAGCAGCTTGGTATTTGTACTTAGAACATGGGATACTAGAAAAGGACTATGACATGAGCAATAGATACCACCAGAAGATAAGCTGTGTATTGAGCTAGGCTTCTTAGCGTTTTGTGATAAATTAATCACCACACTGAATTCAGCTTTCATAGAAAACATTATTTTTATAACATTCCTAAAAATACACTTTGATAAGTACTATGAATAGAAAAGGTAAACAGTGGCAGAGGCTGTACAGTTTGGATGTGAGAAGCTCTACCTTTGTATTATTATTATTATTATTATTCTTAATAATAATAAACAGGTTTTTTTATAGCGCCAACATATTACGCAGCGCTTTATAATACATTTCTATTCTAGAATCTCACATGTTACTGACCCCATTGCTTTGAGCCCGGTTTATTTTCCTGTTAAAAAACAAAATAATGGGGCTTTCAATCTGAGCAACTTTTCATTTTAAGGCTCTCCTTTGGGTTTACATCCAATGGATGTGCAGGCATAGAGGTCTGAGTATGAACAAATGATTTGCTTTGGGTTACTGTTTACCATCATTCTTTATGATTTTTATTTGAAGAAGGCAATAAAGTGCAATTTTCTTGTATCTTGTCATGTATCCATATTTATATACTTTTATTTTCAGCCTTCAAAGTTTTCCCTAGGAGGCAGATAGAAGAGAAAATCATCCACCCTTTTCTGTCTCAGGGCCTTAGTATAATTCTATATGCATCATAGACAGCTCAAGAAGAAGATGCCTTAAAATTAGAGTATTGCTTGCAATGGACAGGCCAGTTCCATACTACAAGATGACAGCCATTTTAATGGAATGAAGTATTAGAAGTGCTACCCATGAACTGATGACAGCATTTGACAGCTGACAGCTTTAATTGATATTGCAGCGCATACAGGCCTTTCTGCAAGTCAACAAGACATGGGATCACATACAGATCTCTCTTGAACCATTCCATTCTGTAACATATCTGTCCATTTAAGGCCACCACTAGTTGTACCCTTTTATTCTGGTGGCTAACACAGACACCAAGCAGCTCCTAAAACTTGGTTTATTGTGTATACCCCAATAAAGACAGAATTTAGGCTGTCAGTCCTCAGACAGGTGAGCAAACAGCAATGTAATGGGAGCACACTGACTCGGGCCCTAGAACACCAGGGCAGTAGACCAATATAAAGTATTAATGGCACAAGGGCCACTAACTATGAGCTTAGAACAACCCTAACAGCAAATGTTCCAGGTTGTCCCATTTGTAGCACCATTCTCCAGCCTATTGCTACAATACTAGAAAATGCTCTGGAGCCTAATAAAAGGCAAAGTGGTATTCTCATCAATATATATTTTGTCCTTTTCTTGGGATAGAAATATGTGACATTTCATTATAGACCTCTCCTTTTAAGAATGTCATAGGCTTCAAACTCTGAGTTATAATTCTGTACAAGCAAAAAAAAAGAATTTTACTCTTTTTTAACATTGGTTTACAGCACACTTATTCCAGGTCTGTACCTTTGGATACAGACACGGCAAGACAAAAACCTTGTAATAGCAGATCCCATACTGCTCCTAACTTGGCATAACCTAATAGGTATATGCAGCATCATTTGGGGAGGGGGGTCGTTATTTTAAATAGCATCTCTAGTCTTATCATTATACAGAATGATTACAGTAGTTATTACCAGAAGTGAGAGTTATGTTATTATGAACCACTGACAGTTTTTATTATTTATGTAGCTTGGACAACTGTAGATACACATCATAGACGTCACTTTATATACAATGTTCCTGGGAATGTATCTACAATGTTCTAGGGTATGTTAGAGTACACAAAGTACAGAAAATCCATATACTCCAATCAGTTTATCTGCTGCTTTTATTTTCATGTTTACAATAAGCAGGAGACATGTTTCAGATTCCCTACATCTGAAAACTTGGTATATGTAATTGAGATACTGACCACATCCCGTGTCATGTCAACTTTGTTTTTAGAGAATGAACATTAGTTTAGTATGCTTGGATTTTGTTTTGATTTCTTCTGAATTGACAGCTTTGGGAACAACGGATGATTTAAGGCACATTACAACATTGTTAAAATGAAAATTGGAGCAATTCCAAAATGTTTAGCTGATCAGAGTTAGCCTATAGGTCAGAAGGAAACAGTTATACTATACATAAAATTACAGTTAATTCTAATACTGTTTCCTCCAACTAAGGAGATTGTTTTATAGGTCATTATTTAAATGTGATTAAATACAGATTGATACATCAGCACTTATGTTGGGCTGGTTGAGTAACCTGGACCACTGCTATCTGCTTTGTTAACATTTCTAATGAATTTCTAGGAATCTGAGGGACATCAGGTATGGCATTAGCCTGCGGCTGTGGCATAACACATGTGAGTGTATGGGGAGGGCTGTGCGGTGGCCATCACATTTGCTTGCAATTATGCTGGAAGTTCATGCTTTGGCCATGTTATTATTGGTTCTAATGAGTATACCATTGATAATTAGTTCTGAGCATTGTAGAATAAAGCAGTCACTAAAATAATGGTTTTCACATTAAATAGTTGAACCTAAGATGTGACAGAGCTGTGCCAGTATTTGAAACTAAGTCTAAAATGGACAAGTTGAGAATGTTACAAAATGCCGTTAAAATAGAGGTAGACTTGAAAAAGTAGTCCCCAGTCCAGGAGGACCAAATAAAAGAAGTATACTGTCATCAGCACCCAATAAAGGGATCAGGGCTATTCTGAGCAGGGGGCATTGAGGATGACGTATCCATAGCAGAAGGGATGATGACCCGAGTGCGAGCTGACCAATCCCAAGTGCCTGCCTAAATATGAGCCCTACAAGTAAATTCCTGACATATGTACACCACTATGTAATGTCATTGTTTCCTTCATCAAGAATGTATTACTATTTATTATGGCAAAAGTTTTTAGTTTTGTTAGAGTAAGAAAGGGATAATCCTCCTACTCTTCTTTTTTATTGTCCTACTTTTTCTTGAAAAATGTTACAAATGCAGATTTGTTATAGGTTCAGAATTGCTACAACAAGGATGGGAATGTTACACAGGTCCTACTGTTATGTATTGTGACTCAAACCTCTTTTTATTATCTAAAAGTATTAAATGTGGAGTTGTTTTCAATCAATACCATTGGTTCCTGTAACAATGTAATTTTTTTTTTATTTTCATTCTTTTAAAAAAAATTTTAATAATAAAAAAAACTACTTTTTTTGCTTTCTGTGTACCATTGGGGAAATACCATTTTTATTTACAGAGAGGCAACAAGAAGTTAGAGGAACTCTCGTAAAGTGAGGGAAACCCTCCTCTAAGACCTTTAACCTTCTTTTCTAGGGAGAACTCAAATTGATGGATTTCCCCTCACTTTCAAATAGAGACAGGAATAAAAAAAATGAACAGAGTGTGTAACCCTTCACCGTTGTATCTAAAACTACAAATTTGGCTAGAGTTACACTTAATTATAGAGATACTATGGCCTATATCTTCCATAACAGAGTAAAGGAAGATGCCATTTTTTCTGTAAGTTTATTGTTCACTTATAACCATTAGTGGTATTTATAAAGCAGTGAATCCCATTAAACATTTTAGGGAGTCAATCATTCCCATTGGAAAGACTAGATTTGGAACATTCTTTACCAGAACATGTATGTGGATTCAATGCTTTATAAATAGACCCCTTGGACTACCTAGTGGTAGTGATGGCAGAGATGACCAGGGTTAATTCCTTTTTTAAAAGAAAAAACTTAGCAAATATTGGATTCAGCATTTATGATGCAATTTCCTTTTAAGAGATGTTGTATTCCATTTTGGAATCTTTGCTTTATGTTTTGGATTTTTATCAGAATTAATCATGGTTCTAAGAGACATTATTGAAACATGGCTGCAATGTACATGACACAAGAGTAATCAAATGCATTCTTCCCAATTGGTGCCTGTTGTTAATTTGGTCTGATAGCTTTAAAACAAATGACTCAGCCGCTCGGAATGTACTGTGGATGCATAGCTTGAATCATAAATATACAATGTGCACATCACATTGGTGACATAATGCCATTTTTTCAGGAATGTAAATCCTCCTAACTCTAAGTCATTATGGTAACCAACTGAAAACAGAAGATCCAGAACTCTGCAAAGTATAATTGCATTATTGTTACATTTAAATTATTCTTATTCAATTTTTATAAAAAGGGGACTATGACAAGGTTGGTGTGAAGTATACTTTGGATTATTGTTGATGGTAATCATAACAGCAGTTGAAGGTGCTTCAGAACCAGTTCTTATGGCTTTTCAAGTGTCAAGGGCAAGTTGTGAACTTCAGTTCATAATTTGACTGTTACAGAGGCCTGTTCCACATTAAAATTCTTCATTGTGAAAAAAAAAGTTGTTTATAATTAGCTTTAATCCTGCTGAAGGTCAAATTAATTCCTGGAATAAAACATATGTCAGCCAGACAGCGTTGAGAATTTCTTATCAATTTACCAGCACATTGAAGAATTGAACAAAGACTGGCTGTTTGGAGAAACTTGTGATAAGAAAGGAACTGATGTAGAACAAACTGTGAAAGAAGAGTATACCTGCTTGTTTGTAGGGTAAGGAGTCAGAAACGTAACTCCTACATGATCCCTGATTCACCAGACATGCTTATGTACTATCTGGTTAATGCCATGCTCTGCTACCCATGATGGGTAATGCAGGGCACAGAGTTGCGGGAAACACATAGACTTCCAATTCTAGTAAATCTTCTTTTTGAATTGCTTTCTGTGTCATAGAAAATTAATTAAAGGCACTAAATTCAATTTTTTCCCAACATGTATATCCAGAATGTAAAGTCCACTTTAAAAAGCAAAAACAAAGTGCCACCTTAAACTTCTCTATAGAGTACACAGTGAACTCTATGAATTTCTCATAGTAAGAGGTCCAAAAAGAACCTGATTAACCAATTGAAGACTGCCCCTTACCATACACACACTTTTTTTTTCAGGGCTGGAAACATTTTGGCTTAGGTTTTCTAGCTTTATGAAGAAGGGCTGCCCCTTGCCCAATGCCTACAGCAGCCCTATCACCACATTTTAACATTATATAAAAGGGTGGCTAATAACACATACGTCATATATCCCAGGGGGCTGTGGGCTGCTCCTTCTACGCATGCCTAAGGTTGGGCATGCACCCTTGTGGGGATGTCCTGGAATGTAAAATAAAAAACTGCAGATCTCAGGCATGCACACATTTTTATTAGGATCCTGTGCCTAGGCAGTACAAGATTGGGTGAGCAGAAGCCAGATGAAGAAGAAAGATGATGACCACGCCTACTGTCTCATGTGTGTACAAAAGGAGACGAAAGCCAGGACAGCACAGGTCCTACTGGACAGATCCGTGTTATTTATAATTATTTTTATGAAAGTTTACCTTAAAACCTCCAAAATTTTTTGGGTACTTTTTGCTCATACGATTAATATTTTTACACAGTATTTGTAGAGCACCATCATATTACGCAGTGCTGTACAAAGTCCATAGTCATGTCACTAACTGTCCCTCAAAGGTGCTCACAATCTAATGTCTCTACCTCCTATATATCTTTAATACAGTCTAAGGTTAATTTTGGGGGGTTGTCCAATACACTAACTGCATGGTTTTGGAATACCCAGAGGAAACCCACACAAATGGGAAGAACCTACAAACTCCATGCAGAGAGTGTCCTGACTGAGATTCGAACACGGGACTGCAAAGACCAGAGTCTCTACCTCTGAGCTACCCTGCATTCGTATGCAATAAAACAATGAGGGTTCTGTGAAGGATGTTGATGTGCCACTGTATTTTGGACATAATGATCAGTACAGTAAAGGTGGCTAATTGCAGTATAAAAGTCAGAACCTCACTTGTACATTTTATATGTTTCTGAGAATCATGTATGGCTTTCGTCATTCAACACATTCCATGTATGAAGTATTTATAAATATTCTGTAGTATAATCATGTAATTATTACATTTTAAATAACACATTTGTCATTTTGCTTTCTTTTAGTGACACGTGGAAGTGTAATTTTATTATTATCACATTTTATTGTGGTTGCCAAGATGTTGCTTGGAACCTTGTGTTAGACGATGTGGTCTTTTACTGATCAGTTTGTGAGCATACTTTTACTTGTGGTACACCAAAGGACAATACAATAAAACAAAATGGTGGAGTAAGAAGGAAGAGAAGACAAACAATAGAGAGACACCAGCATAACACAGTAACAATAATTCTTTGCAGCGCCATCCTGTGGTCATTACAGGCTCATACAGTTAAAGCATAAATGCTGTTGCATCTAATCCAACACCTTGTAGCTAATGTTCTGGACCTACCTGATGGTAAAAGAATGTTTCCCTAACCTGAAATGGTTTCATACCCCAATCATTTCCTATACTATGTCTGTGGCTGTTTTAGTGGTCTACACTACCCACTTACCAGTGTGACAGTAGCAGAGACCCTTCTTCAGACACTTCTGATCAGAGATTTGGCTTTTATAGGGCTTCTTTCTGGTGGAAGATATATTTACTATATATTTAATGCAAGTGAGATTGTCACAATCCTTTATAATCTGGGTTAAAGGCCAACTGAACCTTTAGTTTAAACGTACTGCATTCCATGTGCATCAAAATAAAGGGTATTTCAAATCCTACATTTACAGGTAGTCCCTGGGTTACATACGAGATATGGGCTGTAGGTTTGTTCTTAAGTTGAATTTGTATGTATGTCAGAACAGGTACAATATTTTAATAAATGCAATTACGACAGATGTTTGTCTCAACATAATATTAGACAGCATGGTGTCAGTTACTGTATAAAATTCTCACTGTGAGTTAATCAGAAACAAAGCAAAAAACAAAGGAAAGAAAAAAACTTTGTGGATCCTAGACATTCATTAACTTTTGGAGCAAGCTGTGCTTTGATATGCAAAAAGAAACAACTGTATTAAAGAGTTACAAGATGTTGCAGAAGAGCTCAGGCACAGCTGTGTTTAGCAAAAAAATTTCTTCTGCAAGTCATGCAAACCGCCTCTCCCCCCATCCAGCCTCCGTCCTGCACACTAACGAGCAGGGAAGCCCTGTCCATATCTAGGAGTTGTCTGTATGATGGATGTCTATAACTCGGGGACTACCTGTCGTTTTCTTTAGAAAGCAGCCAAAGCCTAAGCTTAAAACCTTGTCACCTGCCAGTATAAAAAAGACCCTTGCTCCCTATGTGGTAGAAATACTTTTACTTTCTCCCTGCTGCATCAGACAAAAAGCAAAACTCGTGTTCACTGTCTGATCAGCCATAACTGTGCAGAGAGACCACAGAATCTCCTTCTCTGCAGCATGCTGGCATGATATAGGTGTTTCTATTGAAATTATGACTATTTTATCACCTTTTATTTTGTAGAATGCGTTTCACTGATTTAAATTGAAAGTTCAATGAAGCTTAAACCCACCACAAGCAATTCCTTGGTCATTTCATCTATTTCTTTTTAGTTTCTGCTTTCTACATTGCTATTTCCAAACCCTCTCACAGGACTCTTAGTCTTACATCAGAATGTTATTTTTACCCTATATCATTACATGTCTGGGTTTTGTCAAATAACTCCTCTGCCATGGCACTTCTCACTTTACAAATGTTCATTACAATGCTCCTGTGACTAGTGCTAAATTCTTCTTTTTTTACTTATAGGATGTTCCTTCTCCAACAGGAGAGAATCCCCCCATGGTATATGACTAAAAATTACATATGGATATTCAGAGTTTAATATCTGGCTGTTGAACACTTAAGATAAATAGGACAAAGGATTTATTAGTTTGGCCTGGATAGGTGCTCACGGATTCGGCCATTTGTTGTTCTGGAGAATAAATGACAGGACTAGATAGAAAAATGTTTTTCTTCCTCCTGACAAGGTGAAAGGCTCTCTCCCTCCTCATTTCTCCTTCCATATAAACATGTATGCTCTGCCATGCTATGGTTACATGTTTATGGCATGCCATGCGCTATTCTCAGGTCACCTTCTAAGCCAGAGGTGTCAAACACAAATACACAGAGGGCCAAAATTAAAAACTTAGACCAAGTCGTGGGCCAAACTTGAAGTTTATTAAAAATTGAGGAAGTTTTTCCTTCTCATTAGATACAAAACCTTTTCATATGGAAACAAAGAGGTTTTGCTTCACATTCAATCTGGAACAAGCCTATAATAGAGAAATAGCACCGCTACTACAATTCCCTGAGTCAATAAAACGGTCCAATGCGGGGCCATGCATAGGTAGAGAGCCCGCTGGTCTATAGACACGAGTGATGCCAGGAATTGTAGTAGTGGTGGGCCAGCTGCAATTCATATTTAGGGGCCAAAAAAATTGACGTTGCGGGCCAGAGTTTGACACCCCTGTTCCAAGCAATCAGATTGTTTCTGCACATTTCACCATCCACTAAAGTCTTTGTCTGCCTTGGTCCTTGGTTTTCCGGTATCTCATATAATAAATGATTTAGAGGAAAACCTTATTTAAATACAGTTACGTGAAGTAAGAAAGAGGCTGGTGATCACATTTCCCGTATTATGCATCTAAATGCTATGTTTATGCACTAAAGAAAACAAAACAGCTAATGTGGAATGGCACTTTGCCTGACTTTGAAGAAAAGAAGATGAATGTATTAGTAAACCGAAGTTGGATGGTTGTGCATTATGACAGTAAATCACGGTGAATCTGTGGCATTGTCTGCACTGTATAAATGTAAACACTTTATATTATTAATGAATGTGGGCAGGAATGCATAATTCATTAGCAGAAAGGACACAATTCTGTTTTGAACATATTCAGTCTGCTTTTTTTACCATTGGCAAGATTTTCTGGCAATCTGCAGCAAATGGTCTGAATGTGCTTGAAGCATCATGACTCACCAGTGACTTACTGGGATGAAACAATAACGATCAGATATCATTACCATCAATGTATAATAGGTCAGGACCCAGCACTGTACTGATGTTCTCTCATATATGGTAAGTTCTACCCCATTTCATAGCCATTAATACAACTGTAAAGTTTAATATCAAATGACTCTTGGAATTTAGCATAACTTATTCTAGTGAGATGGAAAAATAAATAAGCTGACGTTATAGTAAATTAAGCAGCTATAATAAAAAACAGATAAAAATGATGATAATAATGATAATAATGATTCATAATAATGAAGCAATACTAAAGACAAAAGCTGTGGATAAGAATCGGCACCACTATGGAAAAAGATCCAGGAAGAGAATGTCAACAAAGGTACAGTACCATCTGCAGGATTTTTTCGCACAATATTTGGGGGAGCTCAATCCCCAATCCTGAAGCACACAATATATAAAACAATGCTTAGCCAGAAAATAAATAGTACGTATACTGAAAAATAAAGAAGATTTTCTGACTTGTACCATTATCTTACAATCTGGATTCCACGATTCTCAGTGTTTGCTGACCTATCCTGGCTTTCCTTTATTGCAGTAGTGGTGTAAAAGAGTGCTTTTAGGATTGTGAAAAACCTGGGCTACTCTGTGTAAGTAAAGATGCAGCTATACCATGAATTACCGGTAGTTACCACATTGACCCCCTCACTATCAATTAGCTGTTCCATTAGGCACTAGGGATAAAATAAAGAAATAGAGACCAGGGTACAAAAGTTTCTTCGGGTTATGATACTTATTGGGGGGTACTTCTGGAGTTTATCAATGTCCCTAACATATGTTGGTGGTTATTGCTAGCACTGATACTCAATGGTATTGCTGGCACTGACACCTAGCAGAGGTTACTATTGGCCTTTACATTAGGAGGGTTATTGCTGAGGGGTCTCCTTGGAGTGTGTCTCATCCTGATCTGTAAAACTATTGGCTTCAGAAACTGTAGAAGGTAACATATTTCTTCTTTTCCCTTTGCATCTAGGATAGGCTGAAAGAATGAGGGACCCAAACCAGCTCTGCATGGGGCCCCACTTCTACATTTGCTAATGAACAGGTAACACAGAGGGCAAGGGTCAGCTGTGTTTATTGCTGTGTGCAGAGTTCAGTGGTGTGAAACTCAGGGTGCAGGGACAGTAATATAAAACTCAGGGTGCAGGAGTCAGTAGTATGAAACTCAGGGTGCAGGGGACAGTAATATAAAAGTC